>NW_027135947.1:300000-408907 GCF_039906515.1 Pseudorca crassidens | reverse complement strand
GGCTGCATATTTTGTCACAGTGAGCTGTGTGTGTGTGTATGTGTAGGTACAGGCTGTGCATTGAGTCACAGTGTGGGGTGTGTGTGTGATGTTATATTCTGTGCACTAGGACAGAGTGAGCCGTGTGTGTGTGCTGGTATAATCTGAACATTGAGTCACAGTGTGGTGTGGTGTGTGTGCTTTGCTGGTATGGACTGTGCATTGAATCCCAGCCCTGTGTTCGTGTTTGTGTATTTGGTGCTGTAGAGTCTGCATGAGTCACAGTAAGATGTGTGTGTGTGTACTGCTATAGGCTGTACACTGAGCCATATTAAGGTGTGTTTCTGTGTGTGTGTGTGCGGGTATAGGCTATGCATTGACTCACATTGAGCCATGTGTTTGTATGTGCTACTATACGCTATTCATTGAGTCTCAGTGAGCCATTGTTGTGTGTGTCTGTTTACTTGTATGGGCTTGGCATTGAGTCACAGAGAGGTGTTTGTGTGTGTTTGTGTGTCTGTGTGGTGGTATAAACTGCATTGAGTCACACAGCGGTGTGTGTGAGAGTGTGTGTGTGTGCAGGTACAGGCTGGTATTGAACCACAGTGAGCCGTGTGTGTGTGTGCTGGAATAGGCAGAGCATTGAGTCTCAGGTGTGTGTATGTGTGTGTGTATGCTGGTATGGTCTCTGCATTGATTCACTAAGGTGTGTTGTGTGTGTATGTACATGGAGCTGAAGACTGTACACTGATTCACAGTGAGCTGTGTGTGTATGTGTGTGTGTGTGTGATGGTATGGGCTTTGCATTGAGTCACTGAGGTGTGTGTCTGTGTGTGTATACCTGGAACTACAGACTGTGCACTGATTCACAATGAGCCATGTGTGAATGTGTGTATGTGATAGTATAGGGTGTTCATAGAGTCACAATGAGCCGTGCATATGTGTCTTTGCATGGGTGTTGTGGTATAGGGTCTGCATTGTGTCACAGTGACTGTGCGTGTGTGTGTGTGTGTTTGTGATGGTATAGTACATGCATTGTATCAGAGAGAGCCATGCATGCGTCTCTGTGTGTGTGTGCTGGCATAGGCATTACATTGTGTCACAGTGAGCCATGTGTTTGTATGCTGGTGGAGACTCTGCATTGAGTCACAGTAAGACTTGTGTGTGTGCCAGTACAGGCTGTGCAAGGAGTCAGTGAGTCATATATGTGTGTGTGTGTGTGTGTGTGTGCTGATATATGAAGTGCATTGAGTCCAAGTGAATCATGTATGTTTGTGTGTGTTTGTGGGTGCTGCTATAGGTGGTTCACTGAGTTACAGTCAGGTATGTGTGAGTGTTTGTGTGTTCTTGTATAGGCTGTGCATTGATTCACAGTGAGGCATGTTTGTAAGCTGGTACAGGAGGTGCATTGAGTCACAGTGATGGTTGTGTTTGTGTGTGTGTGTGTGCTGCAGTAGGCTGTGTATTGAGTCACAGAAAGTGGGTCTTTGTGTGTGTATGTGCATGTACAGGCTGCGGTTTGAGTCACAGTGATGGGTGTCTCTGTGTGGTGTTATAGGCTGTGCATTGAATCACAGCCCTGTGTTAGTGTTGTGTATTTGGTGCTGTAGAGTCTGCATGAGTCACTGTAAGGTGTGTGTGTGTGCTGCTATATGCTGAGAATTTAGTCACACCTAGGTGAGTGTATGTGTATGTGTATGCTGATATGGGATTTGCATTGAATCACTGAGCGGTGTGTGTTTGTGTGTGTGTGTACTGCTATAGTCTGTACACTGAGCCATGTTAAGGTGTGTTTCTGTGTGTGTGTGTGCGGGTATAGGCTATGCATTGACTCACATTGAGCCATGTGTTTGTATGTGCTAGTATACACTGTTCATTGAGTCTCAGTGAGCCTTTGTTTTGTGTGTCTGTTTACTTGTATGGGCTTGGCATTGAGTCTCAGACAGGTGTGTGTGTGTGTCTGTGTGTCTGTGTGGTGGTATCATCTGCATTGAGTCACACGGCGGTGTGTGTGAGAGTGTGTGTGTGTGCAGGTAGAGGCTGGTATTGAATGACAGTGAGCCGTGTGTGTGCCTGTGTGTGTGTGTGTGCTGGAATAGGCAGAGCATTGAGTCTCAGGTGTGTGTATGTGTGTGTGTATGCTGGTATGGTCTCTGCATTGATTCACTAAGGTGTGTTGTGTGTGTATGTACATGGAGCTGAAGACTGTACACTGATTCACAGTGAGCTGTGTGTGTATGTGTGTGTGTGTGTGATGGTATGGGCTTTGCATTGAGTCACTGAGGTGTGTGTCTGTGTGTGTATACCTGGAACTACAGACTGTGCACTGATTCACAATGAGCCATGTGTGAATGTGTGTATGTGATAGTATAGGGTGTGCATAGAGTCACAAAGAGCCGTGCATATGTGTCTTTGCATGGGTGTTGTGGTATAGGGTCTGCGTTGTGTCACAGTGACTGTGCGTGTGTGTGTGTTTGTGATGGTATAGTACGTGCATTGAATCAGAGAGAGCCATGCATGTGTCTCTGTGTGTGTGTGCTGGCATAGGCATTACATTGAGTCACAGTGAGCCATGTGTTTGTATGCTGGTGTAGACTCTGCATTGAGTCACAGTAAGCCTTGTGTGTGTGCCAGTACAGGCTGTGCATTGAGTCAGTGAGTCATATGTGTGTGTGTGTTTGTGTGTGTGTGTGCTGGTTTAGGCAGTGCATTGAGTCCAATGAGCAGTGTATGTTTGTGTGTGTGTGTGTGTGTGCTGCTATAGGTGGTTCACTGAGTCACAGTCAGGTATGTGTGAGTGAGTGTTTGTGTGTTCTTCTATAGGCTGTGCATTGATTCACAGTGAGCTCTGTGTGTATGGTGGTATAGGCGGTGCATTGAATCACAGTGATGGTTGTTTTTCTGTGTGTATGCTGCAGTAGGCTGTGAATTGAGTCACAGAAGGTGGGTTTTTGTGTGTGTATGTGCAGGTACAAGCTGCAGTTCGAGTCACAGTGATGGGTGTCTCTGTGTGATGTTATAGGCTGTGCATTGAATCACAGCGAGCCGTATTAGTGTGTGTACGTGTATTTGTGTATGCGTGTGTGTGTGTGATGGTACAGGCTGAACATTGAATCACTGAGGTGTGCATGTGTGTATGTGGTGTTACAGACTGTTCGTTAGGTCAAACTGAGCAATATGTGTGTGTAGGGGTGTGTGTGTACAGTTATTTGCTGTGCACTGAGTCACAGTGAACCATGTGTGTGTGGGGAGCTGGTATAGTCAGAGCACTGAGTCACAGTTGAATGTGTGGGAGTTGTTTGTGTATGTGTGTGTGTATTTGCTGGTGTAGACTGTGCATTGAGTCACAGTGAGTAGTGCGGTGTGTGTGTGCTGTGATGGTGTGGACTGTGGTTTTATCCACTTTGACCTGAACGGCTGTGTGTGTTTGTGTGTGTGTGTGTGCTGGCACTAGATGACAATTGAGACAGAGTGGGCTGTGTGTCTGTGTGTGCGCTGGTATAGACTCTGTATTGAGTCACTGTGAGCTGTGTGTGTATGTGTGTGCTCGTATAGGCTGTGCATTGAGTCACAGTGAGGTGTTTGTGTGTGTGTGTGCTGGTACAGGAAGCGTTTTGAGTCACAGTCTCGTTTGTGTGTGTGTGCATGTGAGTTTGTGTGCTGGTATGGGCTTTATTGTGCTGGTATGGGCTTTATTGACTCATGGGTGTGTGTGTGAGTGTGGGTGATACAGACTGCATTGAGTCACAGTGCGCTGTGTGTGTGTGTGCTGGTATAGGCGATTTACTGAGTACCAGTGAGCCATGTGTGAGTGCGTGTTGGGGTGTGTGTGTGTGTACTGGTATAGGCTGTGCATTGAGTCACAGTGAGGCCTGCATCTGTGCATGTCTGTGTTTGTGTGTGTGTGTTTGCTGGTATAGGCTGAGCTTTGAATCACTCTGAGGTGTGTGTGCATGTGCTGGTAAAATTGTGCCTTGATTCACTGTGCCATGTGAGTGTGTGTGCACGCTGGTATAGGTTGTGCATTGAGTCAGAGTGGGAGGTGTGTGTGTCTGTGTGTTCTGGTATAGGCTGACAATTGAGGCACACTGAGGTCTGTGTGCACATGTGTGTATATGTGTGCTGGTACAGCCTGCTCATTGAGTCATATTGAGTTTTTTGTGTGTGTGTGTGCAGGTAGAGGCAGCACATTGAGTCACAGTGAGGTGTATGTGTGTGATGTTATATGCTATGCACTGATTCATAGGGAGGTTTGTGTCTGTGTGTGTGCACTTTCTAGTTTAGGATTTGCATTGAATCACACTGAGCTGTGTTTTTGAGTGTCAGTATGTGTGCGTGTGTGGAGGTATGGGCTGTGGATTGACTCACATTTTGCCGTATGTGCTTCTCTGTGTGTGTATGTCTGCTAGCATATCCTGTGCACTGAGTCACAGGGAGCCATGTGTGTGTGTGTGTGTGTCCTGGTACAGAGTGTGCATTGATTCACAGTCAGCCATGTGTGTGTGTGTGTGAGTGCACTGGTATAGGATGGGCAGTGAGTCAGAGTGATGTGTGTGTGTGTCTGCATGTTCTGATATAGGCTGACCATTGTGTAACATTGAGGGTGTGTGTGTGTGTGTGCTGGTATAGGCTGCATATTTTGTCACAGTGAGCTGTGTGTGTGTGTATGTGTAGGTACAGGCTGTGCATTGAGTCACAGTGTGGGGTGTGTGTGTGATGTTATATTCTGTGCACTAGGACAGAGTGAGCCGTGTGTGTGTGCTGGTATAATCTGAACATTGAGTCACAGTGTGGTGTGGTGTGTGTGCCTTTGCTGGTATGGACTGTGCATTGAATCCCAGCCCTGTGTTCGTGTTTGTGTATTTGGTGCTGTAGAGTCTGCATGAGTCACAGTAAGATGTGTGTGTGTGTACTGCTATAGGCTGTACACTGAGCCATATTAAGCTGTGTTTCTGTGTGTGTGTGTGCGGGTATAGGCTATGCATTGACTCACATTGAGCCATGTGTTTGTATGTGCTACTATACGCTATTCATTGAGTCTCAGTGAGCCATTGTTGTGTGTGTCTGTTTACTTGTATGGGCTTGGCATTGAGTCACAGAGAGGTGTTTGTGTGTGTTTGTGTTTCTGTGTGGTGGTATAAACTGCATTGAGTCACACGGCGGTGTGCGTGACAGTGTGTGTGTGTGCAGGTACAGGCTGGTATTGAACCACAGTGAGCCGTGTGTGTGTGTGCTGGAATAGGCAGAGCATTGAGTCTCAGGTGTGTGTATGTGTGTGTGTATGCTGCTATGGTCTCTGCATTGATTCACTAAGGTGTGTTGTGTGTGTATGTACATGGAGCTGAAGACTGTACACTGATTCACAGTGAGCTGTGTGTGTATGTGTGTGTGCGTGTGATGGTATGGGCTTTGCATTGAGTCACTGAGGTGTGTGTCTGTGTGTGTATACCTGGAACTACAGACTGTGCACTGATTCACAATGAGCCATGTGTGAATGTGTGTATGTGATAGTATAGGGTGTTCATAGAGTCACAATGAGCCGTGCATATGTGTCTTTGCATGGGTGTTGTGGTATAGGGTCTGCATTGTGTCACAGTGACTGTGCGTGTGTGTGTGTGTGTGTTTGTGATGGTATAGTACATGCATTGTATCAGAGAGAGCCATGCATGCGTCTCTGTGTGTGTGTGCTGGCATAGGCATTACATTGTGTCACAGTGAGCCATGTGTTTGTATGCTGGTGGAGACTCTGCATTGAGTCACAGTAAGACTTGTGTGTGTGCCAGTACAGGCTGTGCAAGGAGTCAGTGAGTCATATATGTGTGTGTGTGTGTGTGTGTGTGCTGATATATGAAGTGCATTGAGTCCAAGTGAATCATGTATGTTTGTGTGTGTTTGTGGGTGCTGCTATAGGTGGTTCACTGAGTCACAGTCAGGTATGTGTGAGTGTTTGTGTGTTCTTGTATAGGCTGTGCATTGATTCACAGTGAGGCATGTGTGTAAGCTGGTACAGGAGGTGCATTGAGTCACAGTGATGGTTGTGTTTGTGTGTGTGTGTGTGCTGCAGTAGGCTGTGTATTGAGTCACAGAAAGTGGGTCTTTGTGTGTGTATGTGCATGTACAGGCTGCGGTTTGAGTCACAGTGATGGGTGTCTCTGTGTGGTGTTATAGGCTGTGCATTGAATCACAGCCCTGTGTTAGTGTTGTGTATTTGGTGCTGTAGAGTCTGCATGAGTCACAGTAAGGTGTGTGTGTGTGCTGCTATATGCTGAGAATTGAGTCACACCTAGGTGAGTGTATGTGTATGTGTATGCTGATATGGGATTTGCATTGAATCACTGAGCGGTGTGTGTTTGTGTGTGTGTGTACTGCTATAGTCTGTACACTGAGCCATGTTAAGGTGTGTTTCTGTGTGTGTGTGTGCGGGTATAGGCTATGCATTGACTCACATTGAGCCATGTGTTTGTATGTGCTAGTATACACTGTTCATTGAGTCTCAGTGAGCCTTTGTTTTGTGTGTCTGTTTACTTGTATGGGCTTGGCATTGAGTCTCAGACAGGTGTGTGTGTGTGTCTGTGTGTCTGTGTGGTGGTATCATCTGCATTGAGTCACACGGCGGTGTGTGTGAGAGTGTGTGTGTGTGCAGGTAGAGGCTGGTATTGAATGACAGTGAGCCGTGTGTGTGCCTGTGTGTTTGTGTGTGCTGGAATAGGCAGAGCATTGAGTCTCAGGTGTGTGTATGTGTGTGTGTATGCTGGTATGGTCTCTGCATTGATTCACTAAGGTGTGTTGTGTGTGTATGTACATGGAGCTGAAGACTGTACACTGATTCACAGTGAGCTGTGTGTGTATGTGTGTGTGTGTGTGATGGTATGGGCTTTGCATTGAGTCACTGAGGTGTGTGTCTGTGTGTGTATACCTGGAACTACAGACTGTGCACTGATTCACAATGAGCCATGTGTGAATGTGTGTATGTGATAGTATAGGGTGTGCATAGAGTCACAAAGAGCCGTGCATATGTGTCTTTGCATGGGTGTTGTGGTATAGGGTCTGCGTTGTGTCACAGTGACTGTGCGTGTGTGTGTGTTTGTGATGGTATAGTACGTGCATTGAATCAGAGAGAGCCATGCATGTGTCTCTGTGTGTGTGTGCTGGCATAGGCATTACATTGAGTCACAGTGAGCCATGTGTTTGTATGCTGGTGTAGACTCTGCATTGAGTCACAGTAAGCCTTGTGTGTGTGCCAGTACAGGCTGTGCATTGAGTCAGTGAGTCATATGTGTGTGTGTGTTTGTGTGTGCTGGTTTAGGCAGTGCATTGAGTCCAATGAGCAGTGTATGTTTGTGTGTGTGTGTGTGTGCTGCTATAGGTGGTTCACTGAGTCACAGTCAGGTATGTGTGAGTGAGTGTTTGTGTGTTCTTCTATAGGCTGTGCATTGATTCACAGTGAGCTCTGTGTGTATGGTGGTATAGGCGGTGCATTGAATCACAGTGATGGTTGTTTTTCTGTGTGTATGCTGCAGTAGGCTGTGAATTGAGTCACAGAAGGTGGGTCTTTGTGTGTGTATGTGCAGGTACAAGCTGCAGTTCGAGTCACAGTGATGGGTGTCTCTGTGTGATATTATAGGCTGTGCATTGAATCACAGCGAGCCGTATTAGTGTGTGTACGTGTATTTGTGTATGCGTGTGTGTGTGTGATGGTACAGGCTGAACATTGAGTCACTGAGGTGTGCATGTGTGTATGTGGTGTTACAGACTGTTCGTTAGGTCAAACTGAGCAATATGTGTGTGTAGGGGTGTGTGTGTACAGTTATTTGCTGTGCACTGAGTCACAGTGAACCATGTGTGTGTGGGGAGCTGGTATAGTCAGAGCACTGAGTCACAGTTGAATGTGTGGGAGTTGTTTGTGTATGTGTGTGTGTATTTGCTGGTGTAGACTGTGCATTGAGTCACAGTGAGTAGTGCGGTGTGTGTGTGCTGTGATGGTGTGGACTGTGGTTTTATCCACTTTGACCTGAACGGCTGTGTGTGTTTGTGTGTGTGTGTGTGCTGGCACTAGATGACAATTGAGACAGAGTGGGCTGTGTGTCTGTGTGTGCGCTGGTATAGACTCTGTATTGAGTCACTGTGAGCTGTGTGTGTATGTGTGTGCTCGTATAGGCTGTGCATTGAGTCACAGTGAGGTGTTTGTGTGTGTGTGTGCTGGTACAGGAAGCGTTTTGAGTCACAGTCTCGTTTGTGTGTGTGTGCATGTGAGTTTGTGTGCTGGTATGGGCTTTATTGTGCTGGTATGGGCTTTATTGACTCATGGGTGTGTGTGTGAGTGTGGGTGATACAGACTGCATTGAGTCACAGTGCGCTGTGTGTGTGTGTGCTGGTATAGGCGATTTACTGAGTACCAGTGAGCCATGTGTGAGTGCGTGTTGGTGTGTGTGTGTGTGTACTGGTATAGGCTGTGCATTGAGTCACAGTGAGGCCTGCATCTGTGCATGTCTGTGTTTGTGTGTGTGTGTTTGCTGGTATAGGCTGAGCTTTGAATCACTCTGAGGTGTGTGTGCATGTGTTGGTAAAATTGTGCCTTGATTCACTGTGCCATGTGAGTGTGTGTGCACGCTGGTATAGGTTGTGCATTGAGTCAGAGTGGGAGGTGTGTGTGTCTGTGTGTTCTGGTATAGGCTGACAATTGAGGCACACTGAGGTCTGTGTGCACATGTGTGTATATGTGTGCTGGTACAGCCTGCTCATTGAGTCATATTGAGTTTTTTGTGTGTGTGTGTGCAGGTAGAGGCAGCACATTGAGTCACAGTGAGGTGTATGTGTGTGATGTTATATGCTATGCACTGATTCATAGGGAGGTTTGTGTCTGTGTGTGTGCACTTTCTAGTTTAGGATTTGCATTGAATCACACTGAGCTGTGTTTTTGAGTGTCAGTATGTGTGCGTGTGTGGAGGTATGGGCTGTGGATTGACTCACATTTTGCCGTATGTGCTTCTCTGTGTGTGTATGTCTGCTAGCATATCCTGTGCACTAAGTCACAGGGAGCCATGTGTGTGTGTGTGTGTGTGTCCTGGTACAGAGTGTGCATTGATTCACAGTCAGCCATGTGTGTGTGTGTGTGAGTGCACTGGTATAGGATGTGCAGTGAGTCAGAGTGATGTGTGTGTGTGTCTGCATATTCTGATATAGGCTGACCATTGTGTAACATTGAGGGTGTGTGTGTGTGTGTGCTGGTATAGGCTGCATATTTTGTCACAGTGAGCTGTGTGTGTGTGTATGTGTAGGTACAGGCTGTGCATTGAGTCACAGTGTGGGGTGTGTGTGTGATGTTATATTCTGTGCACTAGGACAGAGTGAGCCGTGTGTGTGTGCTGGTATAATCTGAACATTGAGTCACAGTGTGGTGTGGTGTGTGTGCTTTGCTGGTATGGACTGTGCATTGAATCCCAGCCCTGTGTTCGTGTTTGTGTATTTGGTGCTGTAGAGTCTGCATGAGTCACAGTAAGATGTGTGTGTGTGTACTGCTATAGGCTGTACACTGAGCCATATTAAGGTGTGTTTCTGTGTGTGTGTGTGCGGGTATAGGCTATGCATTGACTCACATTGAGCCATGTGTTTGTATGTGCTACTATACGCTATTCATTGAGTCTCAGTGAGCCATTGTTGTGTGTGTCTGTTTACTTGTATGGGCTTGGCATTGAGTCACAGAGAGGTGTTTGTGTGTGTTTGTGTGTCTGTGTGGTGGTATAAACTGCATTGAGTCACACAGCGGTGTGTGTGAGAGTGTGTGTGTGTGCAGGTACAGGCTGGTATTGAACCACAGTGAGCCGTGTGTGTGTGTGCTGGAATAGGCAGAGCATTGAGTCTCAGGTGTGTGTATGTGTGTGTGTATGCTGGTATGGTCTCTGCATTGATTCACTAAGGTGTGTTGTGTGTGTATGTACATGGAGCTGAAGACTGTACACTGATTCACAGTGAGCTGTGTGTGTATGTGTGTGTGTGTGTGATGGTATGGGCTTTGCATTGAGTCACTGAGGTGTGTGTCTGTGTGTGTATACCTGGAACTACAGACTGTGCACTGATTCACAATGAGCCATGTGTGAATGTGTGTATGTGATAGTATAGGGTGTTCATAGAGTCACAATGAGCCGTGCATATGTGTCTTTGCATGGGTGTTGTGGTATAGGGTCTGCATTGTGTCACAGTGACTGTGCGTGTGTGTGTGTGTGTTTGTGATGGTATAGTACATGCATTGTATCAGAGAGAGCCATGCATGCGTCTCTGTGTGTGTGTGCTGGCATAGGCATTACATTGTGTCACAGTGAGCCATGTGTTTGTATGCTGGTGGAGACTCTGCATTGAGTCACAGTAAGACTTGTGTGTGTGCCAGTACAGGCTGTGCAAGGAGTCAGTGAGTCATATATGTGTGTGTGTGTGTGTGTGTGTGCTGATATATGAAGTGCATTGAGTCCAAGTGAATCATGTATGTTTGTGTGTGTTTGTGGGTGCTGCTATAGGTGGTTCACTGAGTTACAGTCAGGTATGTGTGAGTGTTTGTGTGTTCTTGTATAGGCTGTGCATTGATTCACAGTGAGGCATGTTTGTAAGCTGGTACAGGAGGTGCATTGAGTCACAGTGATGGTTGTGTTTGTGTGTGTGTGTGTGCTGCAGTAGGCTGTGTATTGAGTCACAGAAAGTGGGTCTTTGTGTGTGTATGTGCATGTACAGGCTGCGGTTTGAGTCACAGTGATGGGTGTCTCTGTGTGGTGTTATAGGCTGTGCATTGAATCACAGCCCTGTGTTAGTGTTGTGTATTTGGTGCTGTAGAGTCTGCATGAGTCACTGTAAGGTGTGTGTGTGTGCTGCTATATGCTGAGAATTTAGTCACACCTAGGTGAGTGTATGTGTATGTGTATGCTGATATGGGATTTGCATTGAATCACTGAGCGGTGTGTGTTTGTGTGTGTGTGTACTGCTATAGTCTGTACACTGAGCCATGTTAAGGTGTGTTTCTGTGTGTGTGTGTGCGGGTATAGGCTATGCATTGACTCACATTGAGCCATGTGTTTGTATGTGCTAGTATACACTGTTCATTGAGTCTCAGTGAGCCTTTGTTTTGTGTGTCTGTTTACTTGTATGGGCTTGGCATTGAGTCTCAGACAGGTGTGTGTGTGTGTCTGTGTGTCTGTGTGGTGGTATCATCTGCATTGAGTCACACGGCGGTGTGTGTGAGAGTGTGTGTGTGTGCAGGTAGAGGCTGGTATTGAATGACAGTGAGCCGTGTGTGTGCCTGTGTGTGTGTGTGTGCTGGAATAGGCAGAGCATTGAGTCTCAGGTGTGTGTATGTGTGTGTGTATGCTGGTATGGTCTCTGCATTGATTCACTAAGGTGTGTTGTGTGTGTATGTACATGGAGCTGAAGACTGTACACTGATTCACAGTGAGCTGTGTGTGTATGTGTGTGTGTGTGTGATGGTATGGGCTTTGCATTGAGTCACTGAGGTGTGTGTCTGTGTGTGTATACCTGGAACTACAGACTGTGCACTGATTCACAATGAGCCATGTGTGAATGTGTGTATGTGATAGTATAGGGTGTGCATAGAGTCACAAAGAGCCGTGCATATGTGTCTTTGCATGGGTGTTGTGGTATAGGGTCTGCGTTGTGTCACAGTGACTGTGCGTGTGTGTGTGTTTGTGATGGTATAGTACGTGCATTGAATCAGAGAGAGCCATGCATGTGTCTCTGTGTGTGTGTGCTGGCATAGGCATTACATTGAGTCACAGTGAGCCATGTGTTTGTATGCTGGTGTAGACTCTGCATTGAGTCACAGTAAGCCTTGTGTGTGTGCCAGTACAGGCTGTGCATTGAGTCAGTGAGTCATATGTGTGTGTGTGTTTGTGTGTGTGTGTGCTGGTTTAGGCAGTGCATTGAGTCCAATGAGCAGTGTATGTTTGTGTGTGTGTGTGTGTGTGCTGCTATAGGTGGTTCACTGAGTCACAGTCAGGTATGTGTGAGTGAGTGTTTGTGTGTTCTTCTATAGGCTGTGCATTGATTCACAGTGAGCTCTGTGTGTATGGTGGTATAGGCGGTGCATTGAATCACAGTGATGGTTGTTTTTCTGTGTGTATGCTGCAGTAGGCTGTGAATTGAGTCACAGAAGGTGGGTTTTTGTGTGTGTATGTGCAGGTACAAGCTGCAGTTCGAGTCACAGTGATGGGTGTCTCTGTGTGATGTTATAGGCTGTGCATTGAATCACAGCGAGCCGTATTAGTGTGTGTACGTGTATTTGTGTATGCGTGTGTGTGTGTGATGGTACAGGCTGAACATTGAATCACTGAGGTGTGCATGTGTGTATGTGGTGTTACAGACTGTTCGTTAGGTCAAACTGAGCAATATGTGTGTGTAGGGGTGTGTGTGTACAGTTATTTGCTGTGCACTGAGTCACAGTGAACCATGTGTGTGTGGGGAGCTGGTATAGTCAGAGCACTGAGTCACAGTTGAATGTGTGGGAGTTGTTTGTGTATGTGTGTGTGTATTTGCTGGTGTAGACTGTGCATTGAGTCACAGTGAGTAGTGCGGTGTGTGTGTGCTGTGATGGTGTGGACTGTGGTTTTATCCACTTTGACCTGAACGGCTGTGTGTGTTTGTGTGTGTGTGTGTGCTGGCACTAGATGACAATTGAGACAGAGTGGGCTGTGTGTCTGTGTGTGCGCTGGTATAGACTCTGTATTGAGTCACTGTGAGCTGTGTGTGTATGTGTGTGCTCGTATAGGCTGTGCATTGAGTCACAGTGAGGTGTTTGTGTGTGTGTGTGCTGGTACAGGAAGCGTTTTGAGTCACAGTCTCGTTTGTGTGTGTGTGCATGTGAGTTTGTGTGCTGGTATGGGCTTTATTGTGCTGGTATGGGCTTTATTGACTCATGGGTGTGTGTGTGAGTGTGGGTGATACAGACTGCATTGAGTCACAGTGCGCTGTGTGTGTGTGTGCTGGTATAGGCGATTTACTGAGTACCAGTGAGCCATGTGTGAGTGCGTGTTGGGGTGTGTGTGTGTGTACTGGTATAGGCTGTGCATTGAGTCACAGTGAGGCCTGCATCTGTGCATGTCTGTGTTTGTGTGTGTGTGTTTGCTGGTATAGGCTGAGCTTTGAATCACTCTGAGGTGTGTGTGCATGTGCTGGTAAAATTGTGCCTTGATTCACTGTGCCATGTGAGTGTGTGTGCACGCTGGTATAGGTTGTGCATTGAGTCAGAGTGGGAGGTGTGTGTGTCTGTGTGTTCTGGTATAGGCTGACAATTGAGGCACACTGAGGTCTGTGTGCACATGTGTGTATATGTGTGCTGGTACAGCCTGCTCATTGAGTCATATTGAGTTTTTTGTGTGTGTGTGTGCAGGTAGAGGCAGCACATTGAGTCACAGTGAGGTGTATGTGTGTGATGTTATATGCTATGCACTGATTCATAGGGAGGTTTGTGTCTGTGTGTGTGCACTTTCTAGTTTAGGATTTGCATTGAATCACACTGAGCTGTGTTTTTGAGTGTCAGTATGTGTGCGTGTGTGGAGGTATGGGCTGTGGATTGACTCACATTTTGCCGTATGTGCTTCTCTGTGTGTGTATGTCTGCTAGCATATCCTGTGCACTGAGTCACAGGGAGCCATGTGTGTGTGTGTGTGTGTCCTGGTACAGAGTGTGCATTGATTCACAGTCAGCCATGTGTGTGTGTGTGTGAGTGCACTGGTATAGGATGGGCAGTGAGTCAGAGTGATGTGTGTGTGTGTCTGCATGTTCTGATATAGGCTGACCATTGTGTAACATTGAGGGTGTGTGTGTGTGTGTGCTGGTATAGGCTGCATATTTTGTCACAGTGAGCTGTGTGTGTGTGTATGTGTAGGTACAGGCTGTGCATTGAGTCACAGTGTGGGGTGTGTGTGTGATGTTATATTCTGTGCACTAGGACAGAGTGAGCCGTGTGTGTGTGCTGGTATAATCTGAACATTGAGTCACAGTGTGGTGTGGTGTGTGTGCCTTTGCTGGTATGGACTGTGCATTGAATCCCAGCCCTGTGTTCGTGTTTGTGTATTTGGTGCTGTAGAGTCTGCATGAGTCACAGTAAGATGTGTGTGTGTGTACTGCTATAGGCTGTACACTGAGCCATATTAAGCTGTGTTTCTGTGTGTGTGTGTGCGGGTATAGGCTATGCATTGACTCACATTGAGCCATGTGTTTGTATGTGCTACTATACGCTATTCATTGAGTCTCAGTGAGCCATTGTTGTGTGTGTCTGTTTACTTGTATGGGCTTGGCATTGAGTCACAGAGAGGTGTTTGTGTGTGTTTGTGTTTCTGTGTGGTGGTATAAACTGCATTGAGTCACACGGCGGTGTGCGTGACAGTGTGTGTGTGTGCAGGTACAGGCTGGTATTGAACCACAGTGAGCCGTGTGTGTGTGTGCTGGAATAGGCAGAGCATTGAGTCTCAGGTGTGTGTATGTGTGTGTGTATGCTGCTATGGTCTCTGCATTGATTCACTAAGGTGTGTTGTGTGTGTATGTACATGGAGCTGAAGACTGTACACTGATTCACAGTGAGCTGTGTGTGTATGTGTGTGTGCGTGTGATGGTATGGGCTTTGCATTGAGTCACTGAGGTGTGTGTCTGTGTGTGTATACCTGGAACTACAGACTGTGCACTGATTCACAATGAGCCATGTGTGAATGTGTGTATGTGATAGTATAGGGTGTTCATAGAGTCACAATGAGCCGTGCATATGTGTCTTTGCATGGGTGTTGTGGTATAGGGTCTGCATTGTGTCACAGTGACTGTGCGTGTGTGTGTGTGTGTGTTTGTGATGGTATAGTACATGCATTGTATCAGAGAGAGCCATGCATGCGTCTCTGTGTGTGTGTGCTGGCATAGGCATTACATTGTGTCACAGTGAGCCATGTGTTTGTATGCTGGTGGAGACTCTGCATTGAGTCACAGTAAGACTTGTGTGTGTGCCAGTACAGGCTGTGCAAGGAGTCAGTGAGTCATATATGTGTGTGTGTGTGTGTGTGTGTGCTGATATATGAAGTGCATTGAGTCCAAGTGAATCATGTATGTTTGTGTGTGTTTGTGGGTGCTGCTATAGGTGGTTCACTGAGTCACAGTCAGGTATGTGTGAGTGTTTGTGTGTTCTTGTATAGGCTGTGCATTGATTCACAGTGAGGCATGTGTGTAAGCTGGTACAGGAGGTGCATTGAGTCACAGTGATGGTTGTGTTTGTGTGTGTGTGTGTGCTGCAGTAGGCTGTGTATTGAGTCACAGAAAGTGGGTCTTTGTGTGTGTATGTGCATGTACAGGCTGCGGTTTGAGTCACAGTGATGGGTGTCTCTGTGTGGTGTTATAGGCTGTGCATTGAATCACAGCCCTGTGTTAGTGTTGTGTATTTGGTGCTGTAGAGTCTGCATGAGTCACAGTAAGGTGTGTGTGTGTGCTGCTATATGCTGAGAATTGAGTCACACCTAGGTGAGTGTATGTGTATGTGTATGCTGATATGGGATTTGCATTGAATCACTGAGCGGTGTGTGTTTGTGTGTGTGTGTACTGCTATAGTCTGTACACTGAGCCATGTTAAGGTGTGTTTCTGTGTGTGTGTGTGCGGGTATAGGCTATGCATTGACTCACATTGAGCCATGTGTTTGTATGTGCTAGTATACACTGTTCATTGAGTCTCAGTGAGCCTTTGTTTTGTGTGTCTGTTTACTTGTATGGGCTTGGCATTGAGTCTCAGACAGGTGTGTGTGTGTGTCTGTGTGTCTGTGTGGTGGTATCATCTGCATTGAGTCACACGGCGGTGTGTGTGAGAGTGTGTGTGTGTGCAGGTAGAGGCTGGTATTGAATGACAGTGAGCCGTGTGTGTGCCTGTGTGTTTGTGTGTGCTGGAATAGGCAGAGCATTGAGTCTCAGGTGTGTGTATGTGTGTGTGTATGCTGGTATGGTCTCTGCATTGATTCACTAAGGTGTGTTGTGTGTGTATGTACATGGAGCTGAAGACTGTACACTGATTCACAGTGAGCTGTGTGTGTATGTGTGTGTGTGTGTGATGGTATGGGCTTTGCATTGAGTCACTGAGGTGTGTGTCTGTGTGTGTATACCTGGAACTACAGACTGTGCACTGATTCACAATGAGCCATGTGTGAATGTGTGTATGTGATAGTATAGGGTGTGCATAGAGTCACAAAGAGCCGTGCATATGTGTCTTTGCATGGGTGTTGTGGTATAGGGTCTGCGTTGTGTCACAGTGACTGTGCGTGTGTGTGTGTTTGTGATGGTATAGTACGTGCATTGAATCAGAGAGAGCCATGCATGTGTCTCTGTGTGTGTGTGCTGGCATAGGCATTACATTGAGTCACAGTGAGCCATGTGTTTGTATGCTGGTGTAGACTCTGCATTGAGTCACAGTAAGCCTTGTGTGTGTGCCAGTACAGGCTGTGCATTGAGTCAGTGAGTCATATGTGTGTGTGTGTTTGTGTGTGCTGGTTTAGGCAGTGCATTGAGTCCAATGAGCAGTGTATGTTTGTGTGTGTGTGTGTGTGCTGCTATAGGTGGTTCACTGAGTCACAGTCAGGTATGTGTGAGTGAGTGTTTGTGTGTTCTTCTATAGGCTGTGCATTGATTCACAGTGAGCTCTGTGTGTATGGTGGTATAGGCGGTGCATTGAATCACAGTGATGGTTGTTTTTCTGTGTGTATGCTGCAGTAGGCTGTGAATTGAGTCACAGAAGGTGGGTCTTTGTGTGTGTATGTGCAGGTACAAGCTGCAGTTCGAGTCACAGTGATGGGTGTCTCTGTGTGATATTATAGGCTGTGCATTGAATCACAGCGAGCCGTATTAGTGTGTGTACGTGTATTTGTGTATGCGTGTGTGTGTGTGATGGTACAGGCTGAACATTGAGTCACTGAGGTGTGCATGTGTGTATGTGGTGTTACAGACTGTTCGTTAGGTCAAACTGAGCAATATGTGTGTGTAGGGGTGTGTGTGTACAGTTATTTGCTGTGCACTGAGTCACAGTGAACCATGTGTGTGTGGGGAGCTGGTATAGTCAGAGCACTGAGTCACAGTTGAATGTGTGGGAGTTGTTTGTGTATGTGTGTGTGTATTTGCTGGTGTAG
Organism: Pseudorca crassidens; assembly: GCF_039906515.1. Taxonomy (NCBI): domain Eukaryota; kingdom Metazoa; phylum Chordata; class Mammalia; order Artiodactyla; family Delphinidae; genus Pseudorca; species Pseudorca crassidens. The sequence goes on along the minus strand of NW_027135947.1, from coordinate 391,784 downwards.
ACTGTGCATTGAGTCACAGTGAGTAGTGCGGTGTGTGTGTGCTGTGATGGTGTGGACTGTGGTTTTATCCACTTTGACCTGAACGGCTGTGTGTGTTTGTGTGTGTGTGTGTGCTGGCACTAGATGACAATTGAGACAGAGTGGGCTGTGTGTCTGTGTGTGCGCTGGTATAGACTCTGTATTGAGTCACTGTGAGCTGTGTGTGTATGTGTGTGCTCGTATAGGCTGTGCATTGAGTCACAGTGAGGTGTTTGTGTGTGTGTGTGCTGGTACAGGAAGCGTTTTGAGTCACAGTCTCGTTTGTGTGTGTGTGCATGTGAGTTTGTGTGCTGGTATGGGCTTTATTGTGCTGGTATGGGCTTTATTGACTCATGGGTGTGTGTGTGAGTGTGGGTGATACAGACTGCATTGAGTCACAGTGCGCTGTGTGTGTGTGTGCTGGTATAGGCGATTTACTGAGTACCAGTGAGCCATGTGTGAGTGCGTGTTGGTGTGTGTGTGTGTGTACTGGTATAGGCTGTGCATTGAGTCACAGTGAGGCCTGCATCTGTGCATGTCTGTGTTTGTGTGTGTGTGTTTGCTGGTATAGGCTGAGCTTTGAATCACTCTGAGGTGTGTGTGCATGTGTTGGTAAAATTGTGCCTTGATTCACTGTGCCATGTGAGTGTGTGTGCACGCTGGTATAGGTTGTGCATTGAGTCAGAGTGGGAGGTGTGTGTGTCTGTGTGTTCTGGTATAGGCTGACAATTGAGGCACACTGAGGTCTGTGTGCACATGTGTGTATATGTGTGCTGGTACAGCCTGCTCATTGAGTCATATTGAGTTTTTTGTGTGTGTGTGTGCAGGTAGAGGCAGCACATTGAGTCACAGTGAGGTGTATGTGTGTGATGTTATATGCTATGCACTGATTCATAGGGAGGTTTGTGTCTGTGTGTGTGCACTTTCTAGTTTAGGATTTGCATTGAATCACACTGAGCTGTGTTTTTGAGTGTCAGTATGTGTGCGTGTGTGGAGGTATGGGCTGTGGATTGACTCACATTTTGCCGTATGTGCTTCTCTGTGTGTGTATGTCTGCTAGCATATCCTGTGCACTAAGTCACAGGGAGCCATGTGTGTGTGTGTGTGTGTGTCCTGGTACAGAGTGTGCATTGATTCACAGTCAGCCATGTGTGTGTGTGTGTGAGTGCACTGGTATAGGATGTGCAGTGAGTCAGAGTGATGTGTGTGTGTGTCTGCATGTTCTGATATAGGCTGATCATTGTGTAACATTGAGGGTGTGTGTGTGTGTGTGCTGGTATAGGCTGCATATTTTGTCACAGTGAGCTGTGTGTGTGTGTATGTGTAGGTACAGGCTGTGCATTGAGTCACAGTGTGGGGTGTGTGTGTGATGTTATATTCTGTGCACTAGGACAGAGTGAGCCGTGTGTGTGTGCTGGTATAATCTGAACATTGAGTCACAGTGTGGTGTGGTGTGTGTGCTTTGCTGGTATGGACTGTGCATTGAATCCCAGCCCTGTGTTCGTGTTTGTGTATTTGGTGCTGTAGAGTCTGCATGAGTCACAGTAAGATGTGTGTGTGTGTACTGCTATAGGCTGTACACTGAGCCATATTAAGGTGTGTTTCTGTGTGTGTGTGTGCGGGTATAGGCTATGCATTGACTCACATTGAGCCATGTGTTTGTATGTGCTACTATACGCTATTCATTGAGTCTCAGTGAGCCATTGTTGTGTGTGTCTGTTTACTTGTATGGGCTTGGCATTGAGTCACAGAGAGGTGTTTGTGTGTGTTTGTGTGTCTGTGTGGTGGTATAAACTGCATTGAGTCACACAGCGGTGTGTGTGAGAGTGTGTGTGTGTGCAGGTACAGGCTGGTATTGAACCACAGTGAGCCGTGTGTGTGTGTGCTGGAATAGGCAGAGCATTGAGTCTCAGGTGTGTGTATGTGTGTGTGTATGCTGGTATGGTCTCTGCATTGATTCACTAAGGTGTGTTGTGTGTGTATGTACATGGAGCTGAAGACTGTACACTGATTCACAGTGAGCTGTGTGTGTATGTGTGTGTGTGTGTGATGGTATGGGCTTTGCATTGAGTCACTGAGGTGTGTGTCTGTGTGTGTATACCTGGAACTACAGACTGTGCACTGATTCACAATGAGCCATGTGTGAATGTGTGTATGTGATAGTATAGGGTGTTCATAGAGTCACAATGAGCCGTGCATATGTGTCTTTGCATGGGTGTTGTGGTATAGGGTCTGCATTGTGTCACAGTGACTGTGCGTGTGTGTGTGTGTGTTTGTGATGGTATAGTACATGCATTGTATCAGAGAGAGCCATGCATGCGTCTCTGTGTGTGTGTGCTGGCATAGGCATTACATTGTGTCACAGTGAGCCATGTGTTTGTATGCTGGTGGAGACTCTGCATTGAGTCACAGTAAGACTTGTGTGTGTGCCAGTACAGGCTGTGCAAGGAGTCAGTGAGTCATATATGTGTGTGTGTGTGTGTGTGTGTGCTGATATATGAAGTGCATTGAGTCCAAGTGAATCATGTATGTTTGTGTGTGTTTGTGGGTGCTGCTATAGGTGGTTCACTGAGTTACAGTCAGGTATGTGTGAGTGTTTGTGTGTTCTTGTATAGGCTGTGCATTGATTCACAGTGAGGCATGTTTGTAAGCTGGTACAGGAGGTGCATTGAGTCACAGTGATGGTTGTGTTTGTGTGTGTGTGTGTGCTGCAGTAGGCTGTGTATTGAGTCACAGAAAGTGGGTCTTTGTGTGTGTATGTGCATGTACAGGCTGCGGTTTGAGTCACAGTGATGGGTGTCTCTGTGTGGTGTTATAGGCTGTGCATTGAATCACAGCCCTGTGTTAGTGTTGTGTATTTGGTGCTGTAGAGTCTGCATGAGTCACTGTAAGGTGTGTGTGTGTGCTGCTATATGCTGAGAATTTAGTCACACCTAGGTGAGTGTATGTGTATGTGTATGCTGATATGGGATTTGCATTGAATCACTGAGCGGTGTGTGTTTGTGTGTGTGTGTACTGCTATAGTCTGTACACTGAGCCATGTTAAGGTGTGTTTCTGTGTGTGTGTGTGCGGGTATAGGCTATGCATTGACTCACATTGAGCCATGTGTTTGTATGTGCTAGTATACACTGTTCATTGAGTCTCAGTGAGCCTTTGTTTTGTGTGTCTGTTTACTTGTATGGGCTTGGCATTGAGTCTCAGACAGGTGTGTGTGTGTGTCTGTGTGTCTGTGTGGTGGTATCATCTGCATTGAGTCACACGGCGGTGTGTGTGAGAGTGTGTGTGTGTGCAGGTAGAGGCTGGTATTGAATGACAGTGAGCCGTGTGTGTGCCTGTGTGTGTGTGTGTGCTGGAATAGGCAGAGCATTGAGTCTCAGGTGTGTGTATGTGTGTGTGTATGCTGGTATGGTCTCTGCATTGATTCACTAAGGTGTGTTGTGTGTGTATGTACATGGAGCTGAAGACTGTACACTGATTCACAGTGAGCTGTGTGTGTATGTGTGTGTGTGTGTGATGGTATGGGCTTTGCATTGAGTCACTGAGGTGTGTGTCTGTGTGTGTATACCTGGAACTACAGACTGTGCACTGATTCACAATGAGCCATGTGTGAATGTGTGTATGTGATAGTATAGGGTGTGCATAGAGTCACAAAGAGCCGTGCATATGTGTCTTTGCATGGGTGTTGTGGTATAGGGTCTGCGTTGTGTCACAGTGACTGTGCATGTGTGTGTGTTTGTGATGGTATAGTACGTGCATTGAATCAGAGAGAGCCATGCATGTGTCTCTGTGTGTGTGTGCTGGCATAGGCATTACATTGAGTCACAGTGAGCCATGTGTTTGTATGCTGGTGTAGACTCTGCATTGAGTCACAGTAAGCCTTGTGTGTGTGCCAGTACAGGCTGTGCATTGAGTCAGTGAGTCATATGTGTGTGTGTGTTTGTGTGTGTGTGTGCTGGTTTAGGCAGTGCATTGAGTCCAATGAGCAGTGTATGTTTGTGTGTGTGTGTGTGTGCTGCTATAGGTGGTTCACTGAGTCACAGTCAGGTATGTGTGAGTGAGTGTTTGTGTGTTCTTCTATAGGCTGTGCATTGATTCACAGTGAGCTCTGTGTGTATGGTGGTATAGGCGGTGCATTGAATCACAGTGATGGTTGTTTTTCTGTGTGTATGCTGCAGTAGGCTGTGAATTGAGTCACAGAAGGTGGGTCTTTGTGTGTGTATGTGCAGGTACAAGCTGCAGTTCGAGTCACAGTGATGGGTGTCTCTGTGTGATGTTATAGGCTGTGCATTGAATCACAGCGAGCCGTATTAGTGTGTGTACGTGTATTTGTGTATGCGTGTGTGTGTGTGATGGTACAGGCTGAACATTGAGTCACTGAGGTGTGCATGTGTGTATGTGGTGTTACAGACTGTTCGTTAGGTCAAACTGAGCAATATGTGTGTGTAGGGGTGTGTGTGTACAGTTATTTGCTGTGCACTGAGTCACAGTGAACCATGTGTGTGTGGGGAGCTGGTATAGTCAGAGCACTGAGTCACAGTTGAATGTGTGGGAGTTGTTTGTGTATGTGTGTGTGTATTTGCTGGTGTAGACTGTGCATTGAGTCACAGTGAGTAGTGCGGTGTGTGTGTGCTGTGATGGTGTGGACTGTGGTTTTATCCACTTTGACCTGAACGGCTGTGTGTGTTTGTGTGTTTGTGTGTGTGTGTGTGCTGGCACTAGATGACAATTGAGACAGAGTGGGCTGTGTGTCTGTGTGTGCGCTGGTATAGACTCTGTATTGAGTCACTGTGAGCTGTGTGTGTATGTGTGTGCTCGTATAGGCTGTGCATTGAGTCACAGTGAGGTGTTTGTGTGTGTGTGTGCTGGTACAGGAAGCGTTTTGAGTCACAGTCTCGTTTGTGTGTGTGTGCATGTGAGTTTGTGTGCTGGTATGGGCTTTATTGTGCTGGTATGGGCTTTATTGACTCATGGGTGTGTGTGTGAGTGTGGGTGATACAGACTGCATTGAGTCACAGTGCGCTGTGTGTGTGTGTGCTGGTATAGGCGATTTACTGAGTACCAGTGAGCCATGTGTGAGTGCGTGTTGGTGTGTGTGTGTGTGTACTGGTATAGGCTGTGCATTGAGTCACAGTGAGGCCTGCATCTGTGCATGTCTGTGTTTGTGTGTGTGTGTTTGCTGGTATAGGCTGAGCTTTGAATCACTCTGAGGTGTGTGTGCATGTGCTGGTAAAATTGTGCCTTGATTCACTGTGCCATGTGAGTGTGTGTGCACGCTGGTATAGGTTGTGCATTGAGTCAGAGTGGGAGGTGTGTGTGTCTGTGTGTTCTGGTATAGGCTGACAATTGAGGCACACTGAGGTCTGTGTGCACATGTGTGTATATGTGTGCTGGTACAGCCTGCTCATTGAGTCATATTGAGTTTTTTGTGTGTGTGTGTGCAGGTAGAGGCAGCACATTGAGTCACAGTGAGGTGTATGTGTGTGATGTTATATGCTATGCACTGATTCATAGGGAGGTTTGTGTCTGTGTGTGTGCACTTTCTAGTTTAGGATTTGCATTGAATCACACTGAGCTGTGTTTTTGAGTGTCAGTATGTGTGCGTGTGTGGAGGTATGGACTGTGGATTGACTCACATTTTGCCGTATGTGCTTCTCTGTGTGTGTATGTCTGCTAGCATATCCTGTGCACTGAGTCACAGGGAGCCATGTGTGTGTGTGTGTGTGTGTCCTGTTACAGAGTGTGCATTGATTCACAGTCAGCCATGTGTGTGTGTGTGTGAGTGCACTGGTATAGGATGGGCAGTGAGTCAGAGTGATGTGTGTGTGTGTCTGCATGTTCTGATATAGGCTGACCATTGTGTAACATTGAGGGTGTGTGTGTGTGTGTGCTGGTATAGGCTGCATATTTTGTCACAGTGAGCTGTGTGTGTGTGTATGTGTAGGTACAGGCTGTGCATTGAGTCACAGTGTGGGGTGTGTGTGTGATGTTATATTCTGTGCACTAGGACAGAGTGAGCCGTGTGTGTGTGCTGGTATAATCTGAACATTGAGTCACAGTGTGGTGTGGTGTGTGTGCCTTTGCTGGTATGGACTGTGCATTGAATCCCAGCCCTGTGTTCGTGTTTGTGTATTTGGTGCTGTAGAGTCTGCATGAGTCACAGTAAGATGTGTGTGTGTGTACTGCTATAGGCTGTACACTGAGCCATATTAAGCTGTGTTTCTGTGTGTGTGTGTGCGGGTATAGGCTATGCATTGACTCACATTGAGCCATGTGTTTGTATGTGCTACTATACGCTATTCATTGAGTCTCAGTGAGCCATTGTTGTGTGTGTCTGTTTACTTGTATGGGCTTGGCATTGAGTCACAGAGAGGTGTTTGTGTGTGTTTGTGTGTCTGTGTGGTGGTATAAACTGCATTGAGTCACACGGCGGTGTGTGTTACAGTGTGTGTGTGTGCAGGTACAGGCTGGTATTGAACCACAGTGAGCCGTGTGTGTGTGTGCTGGAATAGGCAGAGCATTGAGTCTCAGGTGTGTGTATGTGTGTGTGTATGCTGGTATGGTCTCTGCATTGATTCACTAAGGTGTGTTGTGTGTGTATGTACATGGAGCTGAAGACTGTACACTGATTCACAGTGAGCTGTGTGTGTATGTGTGTGTGTGTGTGATGGTATGGGCTTTGCATTGAGTCACTGAGGTGTGTGTCTGTGTGTGTATACCTGGAACTACAGACTGTGCACTGATTCACAATGAGCCATGTGTGAATGTGTGTATGTGATAGTATAGGGTGTTCATAGAGTCACAATGAGCCATGCATATGTGTCTTTGCATGGGTGTTGTGGTATAGGCTGTGCATTGTGTCACAGTGACTGTGCATGTGTGTGTGTGTGTGTTTGTGATGGTATAGTACATGCATTGTATCAGAGAGAGCCATGCATGCGTCTCTGTGTGTGTGTGCTGGCATAGGCATTACATTGTGTCACAGTGAGCCATGTGTTTGTATGCTGGTGGAGACTCTGCATTGAGTCACAGTAAGACTTGTGTGTGTGCCAGTACAGGCTGTGCAAGGAGTCAGTGAGTCATATATGTGTGTGTGTGTGTGTGTGTGTGCTGATATATGAAGTGCATTGAGTCCAAGTGAATCATGTATGTTTGTGTGTGTTTGTGGGTGCTGCTATAGGTGGTTCACTGAGTCACAGTCAGGTATGTGTGAGTGTTTGTGTGTTCTTGTATAGGCTGTGCATTGATTCACAGTGAGACATGTGTGTAAGCTGGTACAGGAGGTGCATTGAGTCACAGTGATGGTTGTGTTTGTGTGTGTGTGTGTGCTGCAGTAGGCTGTGTATTGAGTCACAGAAAGTGGGTCTTTGTGTGTGTATGTGCATGTACAGGCTGCGGTTTGAGTCACAGTGATGGGTGTCTCTGTGTGGTGTTATAGGCTGTGCATTGAATCACAGCCCTGTGTTAGTGTTGTGTATTTGGTGCTGTAGAGTCTGCATGAGTCACAGTAAGGTGTGTGTGTGTGCTGCTATATGCTGAGAATTGAGTCACACCTAGGTGAGTGTATGTGTATGTGTATGCTGATATGGGATTTGCATTGAATCACTGAGCAGTGTGTGTTTGTGTGTGTGTGTACTGCTATAGTCTGTACACTGAGCCATGTTAAGGTGTGTTTCTGTGTGTGTGTGTGCGGGTATAGGCTATGCATTGACTCACATTGAGCCATGTGTTTGTATGTGCTAGTATAAACTATTCATTGAGTCTCAGTGAGCCTTTGTTTTGTGTGTCTGTTTACTTGTATGGGCTTGGCATTGAGTCTCAGACAGGTGTGTGTGTGTGTCTGTGTGTCTGTGTGGTGGTATCATCTGCATTGAGTCACACGGCAGTGTGTGTGAGAGTGTGTGTGTGTGCAGGTAGAGGCTGGTATTGAATGACAGTGAGCCGTGTGTGTGCCTGTGTGTGTGTGTGTGCTGGAATAGGCAGAGCATTGAGTCTCAGGTGTGTGTATGTGTGTGTGTATGCTGGTATGGTCTCTGCATTGATTCACTAAGGTGTGTTGTGTGTGTATGTACATGGAGCTGAAGACTGTACACTGATTCACAGTGAGCTGTGTGTGTATGTGTGTGTGTGTGTGATGGTATGGGCTTTGCATTGAGTCACTGAGGTGTGTGTCTGTGTGTGTATACCTGGAACTACAGACTGTGCACTGATTCACAATGAGCCATGTGTGAATGTGTGTATGTGATAGTATAGGGTGTGCATAGAGTCACAAAGAGCCGTGCATATGTGTCTTTGCATGGGTGTTGTGGTATAGGGTCTGCGTTGTGTCACAGTGACTGTGCGTGTGTGTGTGTTTGTGATGGTATAGTACGTGCATTGAATCAGAGAGAGCCATGCATGTGTCTCTGTGTGTGTGTGCTGGCATAGGCATTACATTGAGTCACAGTGAGCCATGTGTTTGTATGCTGGTGTAGACTCTGCATTGAGTCACAGTAAGACTTGTGTGTGTGCCAGTACAGGCTGTGCATTGAGTCAGTGAGTCATATGTGTGTGTGTGTTTGTGAGTGTGTGTGCTGGTTTAGGCAGTGCATTGAGTCCAATGAGCAGTGTATGTTTGTGTGTGTGTGTGTGTGCTGCTATAGGTGGTTCACTGAGTCACAGTCAGGTATGTGTGAGTGAGTGTTTGTGTGTTCTTCTATAGGCTGTGCATTGATTCACAGTGAGCTCTGTGTGTATGGTGGTATAGGCAGTGCATTGAATCACAGTGATGGTTGTTTTTCTGTGTGTATGCTGCAGTAGGCTGTGAATTGAGTCACAGAAGGTGGGTCTTTGTGTGTGTATGTGCAGTTACAAGCTGCAGTTCGAGTCACAGTGATGGGTGTCTCTGTGTGATGTTATAGGCTGTGCATTGAATCACAGCGAGCCGTATTAGTGTGTGTACGTGTATTTGTGTATGCGTGTGTGTGTGTTATGGTACAGGCTGAACATTGAGTCACTGAGGTGTGCATGTGTGTATGTGGTGTTACAGACTGTTCGTTAGGTCAAACTGAGCAATATGTGTGTGTAGGGGTGTGTGTGTACAGTTATTTGCTGTGCACTGTGTCACAGTGAACCATGTGTGTGTGGGGAGCTGGTATAGTCAGAGCACTGAGTCACAGTTGAATGTGTGGGAGTTGTTTGTGTATGTGTGTGTGTATTTGCTGGTGTAGACTGTGCATTGAGTCACAGTGAGTAGTGCGGTGTGTGTGTGCTGTGATGGTGTGGACTGTGGTTTTATCCACTTTGACCTGAACGGCTGTGTGTGTTTGTGTGTTTGTGTGTGTGTGTGTGCTGGCACTAGATGACAATTGAGACAGAGTGGGCTGTGTGTCTGTGTGTGCGCTGGTATAGACTCTGTATTGAGTCACTGTGAGCTGTGTGTGTATGTGTGTGCTCGTATAGGCTGTGCATTGAGTCACAGTGAGGTGTTTGTGTGTGTGTGTGCTGGTACAGGAAGCGTTTTGAGTCACAGTCTCGTGTGTGTGTGTGTGCATGTGAGTTTGTGTGCTGGTATGGGCTTTATTGTGCTGGTATGGGCTTTATTGACTCCTGGGTGTGTGTGTGAGTGTGGGTGATACAGACTGCATTGAGTCACAGTGCGCTGTGTGTGTGTGTGCTGGTATAGGCGATTTACTGAGTACCAGTGAGCCATGTGTGAGTGCGTGTTGGTGTGTGTGTGTGTGTACTGGTATAGGCTGTGCATTGAGTCACAGTGAGGCCTGCATCTGTGCATGTCTGTGTTTGTGTGTGTGTGTTTGCTGGTATAGGCTGAGCTTTGAATCACTCTGAGGTGTGTGTGCATGTGCTGGTAAAATTGTGCCTTGATTCACTGTGCCATGTGAGTGTGTGTGCACGCTGTTATAGGTTGTGCATTGAGTCAGAGTGGGAGGTGTGTGTGTCTGTGTGTTCTGGTATAGGCTGACAATTGAGGCACACTGAGGTCTGTGTGCACATGTGTGTATATGTGTGCTGGTACAGCCTGCTCATTGAGTCATATTGAGTTTTTTGTGTGTGTGTGTGCAGGTAGAGGCAGCACATTGAGTCACAGTGAGGTGTATGTGTGTGATGTTATATGCTATGCACTGATTCATAGGGAGGTTTGTGTCTGTGTGTGTGCACTTTCTAGTTTAGGATTTGCATTGAATCACACTGAGCTGTGTTTTTGAGTGTCAGTATGTGTGCGTGTGTGGAGGTATGGGCTGTGGATTGACTCACATTTTGCCGTATGTGCTTCTCTGTGTGTGTATGTCTGCTAGCATATCCTGTGCACTGAGTCACAGGGAGCCATGTGTGTGTGTGTGTGTGTGTCCTGGTACAGAGTGTGCATTGATTCACAGTCAGCCATGTGTGTGTGTGTGTGAGTGCACTGGTATAGGATGGGCAGTGAGTCAGAGTGATGTGTGTGTGTGTCTGCATGTTCTGATATAGGCTGACCATTGTGTAACATTGAGGGTGTGTGTGTGTGTGTGCTGGTATAGGCTGCATATTTTGTCACAGTGAGCTGTGTGTGTGTGTATGTGTAGGTACAGGCTGTGCATTGAGTCACAGTGTGGGGTGTGTGTGTGATGTTATATTCTGTGCACTAGGACAGAGTGAGCCGTGTGTGTGTGCTGGTATAATCTGAACATTGAGTCACAGTGTGGTGTGGTGTGTGTGCCTTTGCTGGTATGGACTGTGCATTGAATCCCAGCCCTGTGTTCGTGTTTGTGTATTTGGTGCTGTAGAGTCTGCATGAGTCACAGTAAGATGTGTGTGTGTGTACTGCTATAGGCTGTACACTGAGCCATATTAAGCTGTGTTTCTGTGTGTGTGTGTGCGGGTATAGGCTATGCATTGACTCACATTGAGCCATGTGTTTGTATGTGCTACTATACGCTATTCATTGAGTCTCAGTGAGCCATTGTTGTGTGTGTCTGTTTACTTGTATGGGCTTGGCATTGAGTCACAGAGAGGTGTTTGTGTGTGTTTGTGTTTCTGTGTGGTGGTATAAACTGCATTGAGTCACACGGCGGTGTGTGTGAGAGTGTGTGTGTGTGCAGGTACAGGCTGGTATTGAACCACAGTGAGCCGTATGTGTGTGTGCTGGAATAGGCAGAGCATTGAGTCTCAGGTGTGTGTATGTGTGTGTGTATGCTGGTATGGTCTCTGCATTGATTCACTAAGGTGTGTTGTGTGTGTATGTACATGGAGCTGAAGACTGTACACTGATTCACAGTGAGCTGTGTGTGTATGTGTGTGTGTGTGTGATGGTATGGGCTTTGCATTGAGTCACTGAGGTGTGTGTCTGTGTGTGTATACCTGGAACTACAGACTGTGCACTGATTCACAATGAGCCATGTGTGAATGTGTGTATGTGATAGTATAGGGTGTTCATAGAGTCACAATGAGCCGTGCATATGTGTCTTTGCATGGGTGTTGTGGTATAGGCTGTGCATTGTGTCACAATGACTGTGCATGTGTGTGTGTGTGTGTGTTTGTGATGGTATAGTACATGCATTGTATCAGAGAGAGCCATGCATGCGTCTCTGTGTGTGTGTGCTGGCATAGGCATTACATTGTGTCACAGTGAGCCATGTGTTTGTATGCTGGTGGAGACTCTGCATTGAGTCACAGTAAGACTTGTGTGTGTGCCAGTACAGGCTGTGCAAGGAGTCAGTGAGTCATATGTGTGTGTGTGTGTGTGTGTGTGCTGATATATGAAGTGCATTGAGTCCAAGTGAATCATGTATGTTTGTGTGTGTTTGTGGGTGCTGCTATAGGTGGTTCACTGAGTCACAGTCAGGTATGTGTGAGTGTTTGTGTGTTCTTGTATAGGCTGTGCATTGATTCACAGTGAGGCATGTGTGTAAGCTGGTACAGGAGGTGCATTGAGTCACAGTGATGGTTGTGTTTGTGTATGTGTGTGTGCTGCAGTAGGCTGTGTATTGAGTCACAGAAAGTGGGTCTTTGTGTGTGTATGTGCATGTACAGGCTGCGGTTTGAGTCACAGTGATGGGTGTCTCTGTGTGGTGTTATAGGCTGTGCATTGAATCACAGCCCTGTGTTAGTGTTGTGTATTTGGTGCTGTAGAGTCTGCATGAGTCACAGTAAGGTGTGTGTGTGTGCTGCTATATGCTGAGAATTGAGTCACACCTAGGTGAGTGTATGTGTATGTGTATGCTGATATGGGATTTGCATTGAATCACTGAGCAGTGTGTGTTTGTGTGTGTGTGTACTGCTATAGTCTGTACACTGAGCCATGTTAAGGTGTGTTTCTGTGTGTGTGTGTGCGGGTATAGGCTATGCATTGACTCACATTGAGCCATGTGTTTGTATGTGCTAGTATAAACTATTCATTGAGTCTCAGTGAGCCTTTGTTTTGTGTGTCTGTTTACTTGTATGGGCTTGGCATTGAGTCTCAGACAGGTGTGTGTGTGTGTCTGTGTGTCTGTGTGGTGGTATCATCTGCATTGAGTCACACGGCGGTGTGTGTGAGAGTGTGTGTGTGTGCAGGTAGAGGCTGGTATTGAATGACAGTGAGCCATGTGTGTGCCTGTGTGTGTGTGTGTGCTGGAATAGGCAGAGCATTGAGTCTCAGGTGTGTGTATGTGTGTGTGTATGCTGGTATGGTCTCTGCATTGATTCACTAAGGTGTGTTGTGTGTGTATGTACATGGAGCTGAAGACTGTACACTGATTCACAGTGAGCTGTGTGTGTATGTGTGTGTGTGTGTGATGGTATGGGCTTTGCATTGAGTCACTGAGGTGTGTGTCTGTGTGTGTATACCTGGAACTACAGACTGTGCACTGATTCACAATGAGCCATGTGTGAATGTGTGTATGTGATAGTATAGGGTGTGCATAGAGTCACAAAGAGCCGTGCATATGTGTCTTTGCATGGGTGTTGTGGTATAGGGTCTGCGTTGTGTCACAGTGACTGTGCGTGTGTGTGTGTTTGTGATGGTATAGTACGTGCATTGAATCAGAGAGAGCCATGCATGTGTCTCTGTGTGTGTGTGCTGGCATAGGCATTACATTGAGTCACAGTGAGCCATGTGTTTGTATGCTGGTGTAGACTCTGCATTGAGTCACAGTAAGCCTTGTGTGTGTGCCAGTACAGGCTGTGCATTGAGTCAGTGAGTCATATGTGTGTGTGTGTTTGTGTGTGTGTGTGCTGGTTTAGGCAGTGCATTGAGTCCAATGAGCAGTGTATGTTTGTGTGTGTGTGTGTGTGCTGCTATAGGTGGTTCACTGAGTCACAGTCAGGTATGTGTGAGTGAGTGTTTGTGTGTTCTTCTATAGGCTGTGCATTGATTCACAGTGAGCTCTGTGTGTATGGTGGTATAGGCGGTGCATTGAATCACAGTGATGGTTGTTTTTCTGTGTGTATGCTGCAGTAGGCTGTGAATTGAGTCACAGAAGGTGGGTCTTTGTGTGTGTATGTGCAGTTACAAGCTGCAGTTCGAGTCACAGTGATGGGTGTCTCTGTGTGATGTTATAGGCTGTGCATTGAATCACAGTGAGCCGTATTAGTGTGTGTATGTGTATTTGTGTATGCATGTGTGTGTGTTATGGTACAGGCTGAACATTGAGTCACTGAGGTGTGCATGTGTGTATGTGGTGTTACAGACTGTTCGTTAGGTCAAACTGAGCAATATGTGTGTGTAGGGGTGTGTGTGTACAGTTATTTGCTGTGCACTGTGTCACAGTGAACCATGTGTGTGTGGGGAGCTGGTATAGTCAGAGCACTGAGTCACAGTTGAATGTGTGGGAGTTGTTTGTGTATGTGTGTGTGTATTTGCTGGTGTAGACTGTGCATTGAGTCACAGTGAGTAGTGCGGTGTGTGTGTGCTGTGATGGTGTGGACTGTGGTTTTATCCACTTTGACCTGAACGGCTGTGTGTGTTTGTGTGTTTGTGTGTGTGTGTGTGTGTGCTGGCACTAGATGACAATTGAGACAGAGTGGGCTGTGTGTCTGTGTGTGCGCTGGTATAGACTCTGTATTGAGTCACTGTGAGCTGTGTGTGTATGTGTGTGCTCGTATAGGCTGTGCATTGAGTCACAGTGAGGTGTTTGTGTGTGTGTGTGCTGGTACAGGAAGCGTTTTGAGTCACAGTCTCGTGTGTGTGTGTGTGCATGTGAGTTTGTGTGCTGGTATGGGCTTTATTGTGCTGGTATGGGCTTTATTGACTCATGGGTGTGTGTGTGAGTGTGGGTGATACAGACTGCATTGAGTCACAGTGCGCTGTGTGTGTGTGTGTGCTGGTATAGGCGATTTATTGAGTACCAGTGAGCCATGTGTGAGTGCGTGTTGGTGTGTGTGTGTGTGTACTGGTATAGGCTGTGCATTGAGTCACAGTAAGGCCTGCATCTGTGCATGTCTGTGTTTGTGTGTGTGTGTTTGCTGGTATAGGCTGAGCTTTGAATCACTCTGAGGTGTGTGTGCATGTGCTGGTAAAATTGTGCCTTGATTCACTGTGCCATGTGAGTGTGTGTGCACGCTGGTATAGGTTGTGCATTGAGTCAGAGTGGGAGGTGTGTGTGTCTGTGTGTTCTGGTATAGGCTGACAATTGAGGCACACTGAGGTCTGTGTGCACATGTGTGTATATGTGTGCTGGTACAGCCTGCTCATTGAGTCATATTGAGTTTTTTGTGTGTGTGTGTGCAGGTAGAGGCAGCACATTGAGTCACAGTGAGGTGTATGTGTGTGATGTTATATGCTATGCACTGATTCATAGGGAGGTTTGTGTCTGTGTGTGTGCACTTTCTAGTTTAGGATTTGCATTGAATCACACTGAGCTGTGTTTTTGAGTGTCAGTATGTGTGCGTGTGTGGAGGTATGGGCTGTGGATTGACTCACATTTTGCCGTATGTGCTTCTCTGTGTGTGTATGTCTGCTAGCATATCCTGTGCACTAAGTCACAGGGAGCCATGTGTGTGTGTGTGTGTGTGTCCTGGTACAGAGTGTGCATTGATTCACAGTCAGCCATGTGTGTGTGTGTGTGAGTGCACTGGTATAAGATGTGCAGTGAGTCAGAGTGATGTGTGTGTGTGTCTGCATGTTCTGATATAGGCTGACCATTGTGTAACATTGAGGGTGTGTGTGTGTGTGTGCTGGTATAGGCTGCATATTTTGTCACAGTGAGCTGTGTGTGTGTGTATGTGTAGGTACAGGCTGTGCATTGAGTCACAGTGTGGGGTGTGTGTGTGATGTTATATTCTGTGCACTAGGACAGAGTGAGCCGTGTGTGTGTGCTGGTATAATCTGAACATTGAGTCACAGTGTGGTGTGGTGTGTGTGCCTTTGCTGGTATGGACTGTGCATTGCATCCCAGCCCTGTGTTAGTGTTTGTGTATTTGGTGCTGTAGAGTCTGCATGAGTCACAGTAAGACGTGTGTGTGTGTACTGCTATAGGCTGTACACTGAGCCATATTAAGGTGTGTTTCTGTGTGTGTGTGTGCGGGTATAGGCTATACATTGACTCACATTGAGCCATGTGTTTGTATGTGCTACTATACGCTATTCATTGAGTCTCAGTGAGCCATTGTTGTGTGTGTCTGTTTACTTGTATGGGCTTGGCATTGAGTCACAGAGAGGTGTTTGTGTGTGTTTGTGTGTCTGTGTGGTGGTATAAACTGCATTGAGTCACACGGCGGTGTGTGTGAGAGTGTGTGTGTGTGCAGGTAGAGGCTGGTATTGAACCACAGTGAGCCGTGTGTGTGTGTGCTGGAATAGGCAGAGCATTGAGTCTCAGGTGTGTGTATGTGTGTGTGTATGCTGGTATGGTCTCTGCATTGATTCTCTAAGGTGTGTTGTGTGTGTATGTACATGGAGCTGAAGACTGTACACTGATTCACAGTGAGCTGTGTGTGTATGTGTGTGTGTGATGGTATGGGCTTTGCATTGAGTCACTGAGGTGTGTGTCTGTGTGTGTATACCTGGAACTACAGACTGTGCACTGATTCACAATGAGCCATGTGTGAATGTGTGTATGTGATAGTATAGGGTGTTCATAGAGTCACAAAGAGCCGTGCATATGTGTCTTTGCATGGGTGTTGTGGTATAGGGTCTGCGTTGTGTCACAGTGACTGTGCGTGTGTGTGTGTTTGTGATGGTATAGTACGTGCATTGAATCAGAGAGAGCCATGCATGTGTCTCTGTGTGTGTGTGCTGGCATAGGCATTATATTGAGTCACAGTGAGCCATGTGTTTGTATGCTGGTGTAGACTCTGCATTGAGTCACAGTAAGACTTGTGTGTGTGCCAGTACAGGCTGTGCATTGAGTCAGTGAGTCATATGTGTGTGTGTGTTTGTGTGTGTGTGTGCTGGTTTAGGCAGTGCATTGAGTCCAATGAGCAGTGTATGTTTGTGTGTGTGTGTGTGTGCTGCTATAGGTGGTTCACTGAGTCACAGTCAGGTATGTGTGAGTGAGTGTTTGTGTGTTCTTCTATAGGCTGTGCATTGATTCACAGTGAGCTCTGTGTGTATGGTGGTATAGGCGGTGCATTGAATCACAGTGATGGTTGTTTTTCTGTGTGTATGCTGCAGTAGGCTGTGAATTGAGTCACAGAAGGTGGGTCTTTGTGTGTGTATGTGCAGTTACAAGCTGCAGTTCGAGTCACAGTGATGGGTGTCTCTGTGTGATGTTATAGGCTGTGCATTGAATCACAGTGAGCCGTATTAGTGTGTGTATGTGTATTTGTGTATGCATGTGTGTGTGTTATGGTACAGGCTGAACATTGAGTCACTGAGGTGTGCATGTGTGTATGTGGTGTTACAGACTGTTCGTTAGGTCAAACTGAGCAATATGTGTGTGTAGGGGTGTGTGTGTACAGTTATTTGCTGTGCACTGTGTCACAGTGAACCATGTGTGTGTGGGGAGCTGGTATAGTCAGAGCACTGAGTCACAGTTGAATGTGTGGGAGTTGTTTGTGTATGTGTGTGTGTATTTGCTGGTGTAGACTGTGCATTGAGTCACAGTGAGTAGTGCGGTGTGTGTGTGCTGTGATGGTGTGGACTGTGGTTTTATCCACTTTGACCTGAACGGCTGTGTGTGTTTGTGTGTTTGTGTGTGTGTGTGTGTGTGCTGGCACTAGATGACAATTGAGACAGAGTGGGCTGTGTGTCTGTGTGTGCGCTGGTATAGACTCTGTATTGAGTCACTGTGAGCTGTGTGTGTATGTGTGTGCTCGTATAGGCTGTGCATTGAGTCACAGTGAGGTGTTTGTGTGTGTGTGTGCTGGTACAGGAAGCGTTTTGAGTCACAGTCTCGTGTGTGTGTGTGTGCATGTGAGTTTGTGTGCTGGTATGGGCTTTATTGTGCTGGTATGGGCTTTATTGACTCATGGGTGTGTGTGTGAGTGTGGGTGATACAGACTGCATTGAGTCACAGTGCGCTGTGTGTGTGTGTGCTGGTATAGGCGATTTATTGAGTACCAGTGAGCCATGTGTGAGTGCGTGTTGGTGTGTGTGTGTGTGTACTGGTATAGGCTGTGCATTGAGTCACAGTGAGGCCTGCATCTGTGCATGTCTGTGTTTGTGTGTGTGTGTTTGCTGGTATAGGCTGAGCTTTGAATCACTCTGAGGTGTGTGTGCATGTGCTGGTAAAATTGTGCCTTGATTCACTGTGCCATGTGAGTGTGTGTGCACGCTGGTATAGGTTGTGCATTGAGTCAGAGTGGGAGGTGTGTGTGTCTGTGTGTTCTGGTATAGGCTGACAATTGAGGCACACTGAGGTCTGTGTGCACATGTGTGTATATGTGTGCTGGTACAGCCTGCTCATTGAGTCATATTGAGTTTTTTGTGTGTGTGTGTGCAGGTAGAGGCAGCACATTGAGTCACAGTGAGGTGTATGTGTGTGATGTTATATGCTATGCACTGATTCATAGGGAGGTTTGTGTCTGTGTGTGTGCACTTTCTAGTTTAGGATTTGCATTGAATCACACTGAGCTGTGTTTTTGAGTGTCAGTATGTGTGCGTGTGTGGAGGTATGGGCTGTGGATTGACTCACATTTTGCCGTATGTGCTTCTCTGTGTGTGTATGTCTGCTAGCATATCCTGTGCACTAAGTCACAGGGAGCCATGTGTGTGTGTGTGTGTGTGTCCTGGTACAGAGTGTGCATTGATTCACAGTCAGCCATGTGTGTGTGTGTGTGAGTGCACTGGTATAAGATGTGCAGTGAGTCAGAGTGATGTGTGTGTGTGTCTGCATGTTCTGATATAGGCTGACCATTGTGTAACATTGAGGGTGTGTGTGTGTGTGTGCTGGTATAGGCTGCATATTTTGTCACAGTGAGCTGTGTGTGTGTGTATGTGTAGGTACAGGCTGTGCATTGAGTCACAGTGTGGGGTGTGTGTGTGATGTTATATTCTGTGCACTAGGACAGAGTGAGCCGTGTGTGTGTGCTGGTATAATCTGAACATTGAGTCACAGTGTGGTGTGGTGTGTGTGCCTTTGCTGGTATGGACTGTGCATTGCATCCCAGCCCTGTGTTAGTGTTTGTGTATTTGGTGCTGTAGAGTCTGCATGAGTCACAGTAAGATGTGTGTGTGTGTACTGCTATAGGCTGTACACTGAGCCATATTAAGGTGTGTTTCTGTGTGTGTGTGTGCGGGTATAGGCTATACATTGACTCACATTGAGCCATGTGTTTGTATGTGCTACTATACGCTATTCATTGAGTCTCAGTGAGCCATTGTTGTGTGTGTCTGTTTACTTGTATGGGCTTGGCATTGAGTCACAGAGAGGTGTTTGTGTGTGTTTGTGTGTCTGTGTGGTGGTATAAACTGCATTGAGTCACACGGCGGTGTGTGTGAGAGTGTGTGTGTGTGCAGGTAGAGGCTGGTATTGAACCACAGTGAGCCGTGTGTGTGTGTGCTGGAATAGGCAGAGCATTGAGTCTCAGGTGTGTGTATGTGTGTGTGTATGCTGGTATGGTCTCTGCATTGATTCTCTAAGGTGTGTTGTGTGTGTATGTACATGGAGCTGAAGACTGTACACTGATTCACAGTGAGCTGTGTGTGTATGTGTGTGTGTGTGTGATGGTATGGGCTTTGCATTGAGTCACTGAGGTGTGTGTCTGTGTGTGTATACCTGGAACTACAGACTGTGCACTGATTCACAATGAGCCATGTGTGAATGTGTGTATGTGATAGTATAGGGTGTTCATAGAGTCACAAAGAGCCGTGCATATGTGTCTTTGCATGGGTGTTGTGGTATAGGGTCTGCGTTGTGTCACAGTGACTGTGCGTGTGTGTGTGTTTGTGAGGGTATAGTACGTGCATTGAATCAGAGAGAGCCATGCATGTGTCTCTGTGTGTGTGTGCTGGCATAGGCATTATATTGAGTCACAGTGAGCCATGTGTTTGTATGCTGGTGTAGACTCTGCATTGAGTCACAGTAAGACTTGTGTGTGTGCCAGTACAGGTTGTGCATTGAGTCAGTGAGTCATATGTGTGTGTGTGTTTGTGTGTGTGTGTGCTGGTTTAGGCAGTGCATTGAGTCCAATGAGCAGTGTATGTTTGTGTGTGTGTGTGTGTGTGCTGCTATAGGTGGTTCACTGAGTCACAGTCAGGTATGTGTGAGTGAGTGTTTGTGTGTTCTTCTATAGGCTGTGCATTGATTCACAGTGAGCTCTGTGTGTATGGTGGTATAGGCGGTGCATTGAATCACAGTGATGGTTGTTTTTCTGTGTGTATGCTGCAGTAGGCTGTGAATTGAGTCACAGAAGGTGGGTTTTTGTGTGTGTATGTGCAGGTACAAGCTGCAGTTCGAGTCACAGTGATGGGTGTCTCTGTGTGATGTTATAGGCTGTGCATTGAATCACAGCGAGCCGTATTAGTGTGTGTACGTGTATTTGTGTATGCGTGTGTGTGTGTGATGGTACAGGCTGAACATTGAATCACTGAGGTGTGCATGTGTGTATGTGGTGTTACAGACTGTTCGTTAGGTCAAACTGAGCAATATGTGTGTGTAGGGGTGTGTGTGTACAGTTATTTGCTGTGCACTGAGTCACAGTGAACCATGTGTGTGTGGGGAGCTGGTATAGTCAGAGCACTGAGTCACAGTTGAATGTGTGGGAGTTGTTTGTGTATGTGTGTGTGTATTTGCTGGTGTAGACTGTGCATTGAGTCACAGTGAGTAGTGCGGTGTGTGTGTGCTGTGATGGTGTGGACTGTGGTTTTATCCACTTTGACCTGAACGGCTGTGTGTGTTTGTGTGTTTGTGTGTGTGTGTGTGTGTGCTGGCACTAGATGACAATTGAGACAGAGTGGGCTGTGTGTCTGTGTGTGCGCTGGTATAGACTCTGTATTGAGTCACTGTGAGCTGTGTGTGTATGTGTGTGCTCGTATAGGCTGTGCATTGAGTCACAGTGAGGTGTTTGTGTGTGTGTGTGCTGGTACAGGAAGCGTTTTGAGTCACAGTCTCGTGTGTGTGTGTGTGCATGTGAGTTTGTGTGCTGGTATGGGCTTTATTGTGCTGGTATGGGCTTTATTGACTCATGGGTGTGTGTGTGAGTGTGGGTGATACAGACTGCATTGAGTCACAGTGCGCTGTGTGTGTGTGTGCTGGTATAGGCGATTTATTGAGTACCAGTGAGCCATGTGTGAGTGCGTGTTGGTGTGTGTGTGTGTGTACTGGTATAGGCTGTGCATTGAGTCACAGTGAGGCCTGCATCTGTGCATGTCTGTGTTTGTGTGTGTGTGTTTGCTGGTATAGGCTGAGCTTTGAATCACTCTGAGGTGTGTGTGCATGTGCTGGTAAAATTGTGCCTTGATTCACTGTGCCATGTGAGTGTGTGTGCACGCTGGTATAGGTTGTGCATTGAGTCAGAGTGGGAGGTGTGTGTGTCTGTGTGTTCTGGTATAGGCTGACAATTGAGGCACACTGAGGTCTGTGTGCACATGTGTGTATATGTGTGCTGGTACAGCCTGCTCATTGAGTCATATTGAGTTTTTTGTGTGTGTGTGTGCAGGTAGAGGCAGCACATTGAGTCACAGTGAGGTGTATGTGTGTGATGTTATATGCTATGCACTGATTCATAGGGAGGTTTGTGTCTGTGTGTGTGCACTTTCTAGTTTAGGATTTGCATTGAATCACACTGAGCTGTGTTTTTGAGTGTCAGTATGTGTGCGTGTGTGGAGGTATGGGCTGTGGATTGACTCACATTTTGCCGTATGTGCTTCTCTGTGTGTGTATGTCTGCTAGCATATCCTGTGCACTAAGTCACAGGGAGCCATGTGTGTGTGTGTGTGTGTGTCCTGGTACAGAGTGTGCATTGATTCACAGTCAGCCATGTGTGTGTGCGTGTGAGTGCACTGGTATAAGATGTGCAGTGAGTCAGAGTGCTGTGTGTGTGTGTCTGCATGTTCTGATATAGGCTGACCATTGTGTAACATTGAGGGTGTGTGTGTGTGTGTGCTGGTATAGGCTGCATATTTTGTCACAGTGAGCTGTGTGTGTGTGTATGTGTAGGTACAGGCTGTGCATTGAGTCACAGTGTGGGGTGTGTGTGTGATGTTATATTCTGTGCACTAGGACAGAGTGAGCCGTGTGTGTGTGCTGGTATAATCTGAACATTGAGTCACAGTGTGGTGTGGTGTGTGTGCCTTTGCTGGTATGGACTGTGCATTGAATCCCAGCCCTGTGTTAGTGTTTGTGTATTTGGTGCTGTAGAGTCTGCATGAGTCACAGTAAGATGTGTGTGTGTGTACTGCTATAGGCTGTACACTGAGCCATATTAAGGTGTGTTTCTGTGTGTGTGTGTGCGGGTATAGGCTATACATTGACTCACATTGAGCCATGTGTTTGTATGTGCTACTATACGCTATTCATTGAGTCTCAGTGAGCCATTGTTGTGTGTGTCTGTTTACTTGTATGGGCTTGGCATTGAGTCACAGAGAGGTGTTTGTGTGTGTTTGTGTGTCTGTGTGGTGGTATAAACTGCATTGAGTCACACGGCGGTGTGTGTGAGAGTGTGTGTGTGTGCAGGTAGAGGCTGGTATTGAACCACAGTGAGCCGTGTGTGTGTGTGCTGGAATAGGCAGAGCATTGAGTCTCAGGTGTGTGTATGTGTGTGTGTATGCTGGTATGGTCTCTGCATTGATTCTCTAAGGTGTGTTGTGTGTGTATGTACATGGAGCTGAAGACTGTACACTGATTCACAGTGAGCTGTGTGTGTATGTGTGTGTGTGTGTGATGGTATGGGCTTTGCATTGTGTCACTGAGGTGTGTGTCTGTGTGTGTATACCTGGAACTACAGACTGTGCACTTATTCACAATGAGCCATGTGTGAATGTGTGTATGTGATAGTATAGGGTGTTCATAGAGTCACAAAGAGCCGTGCATATGTGTCTTTGCATGGGTGTTGTGGTATAGGGTCTGCGTTGTGTCACAGTGACTGTGCGTGTGTGTGTGTTTGTGATGGTATAGTACGTGCATTGAATCAGAGAGAGCCATGCATGTGTCTCTGTGTGTGTGTGCTGGCATAGGCATTATATTGAGTCACAGTGAGCCATGTGTTTGTATGCTGGTGTAGACTCTGCATTGAGTCACAGTAAGACTTGTGTGTGTGCCAGTACAGGTTGTGCATTGAGTCAGTGAGTCATATGTGTGTGTGTGTTTGTGTGGGTGTGTGCTGGTTTAGGCAGTACATTGAGTCCAATGAGCAGTGTATGTTTGTGTGTGTGTGTGTGTGTGCTGCTATAGGTGGTTCACTGAGTCACAGTCAGGTATGTGTGAGTGAGTGTTTGTGTGTTCTTCTATAGGCTGTGCATTGATTCACAGTGAGCTCTGTGTGTATGGTGGTATAGGCGGTGCATTGAATCACAGTGATGGTTGTTTTTCTGTGTGTATGCTGCAGTAGGCTGTGAATTGAGTCACAGAAGGTGGGTCTTTGTGTGTGTATGTGCAGGTACAAGCTGCAGTTCGAGTCACAGTGATGGGTGTCTCTGTGTGATGTTATAGGCTGTGCATTGAATCACAGCGAGCCGTATTAGTGTGTGTACGTGTATTTGTGTATGCGTGTGTGTGTGTGATGGTACAGGCTGAACATTGAATCACTGAGGTGTGCATGTGTGTATGTGGTGTTACAGACTGTTCGTTAGGTCAAACTGAGCAATATGTGTGTGTAGGGGTGTGTGTGTACAGTTATTTGCTGTGCACTGAGTCACAGTGAACCATGTGTGTGTGGGGAGCTGGTATAGTCAGAGCACTGAGTCACAGTTGAATGTGTGGGAGTTGTTTGTGTATGTGTGTGTGTATTTGCTGGTGTAGACTGTGCATTGAGTCACAGTGAGTAGTGCGGTGTGTGTGTGCTGTGATGGTGTGGACTGTGGTTTTATCCACTTTGACCTGAACGGCTGTGTGTGTTTGTGTGTGTGTGTGTGCTGGCACTAGATGACAATTGAGACAGAGTGGGCTGTGTGTCTGTGTGTGCGCTGGTATAGACTCTGTATTGAGTCACTGTGAGCTGTGTGTGTATGTGTGTGCTCGTATAGGCTGTGCATTGAGTCACAGTGAGGTGTTTGTGTGTGTGTGTGCTGGTACAGGAAGCGTTTTGAGTCACAGTCTCGTGTGTGTGTGTGTGCATGTGAGTTTGTGTGCTGGTATGGGCTTTATTGTGCTGGTATGGGCTTTATTGACTCATGGGTGTGTGTGTGAGTGTGGGTGATACAGACTGCATTGAGTCACAGTGCGCTGTGTGTGTGTGTGCTGGTATAGGCGATTTACTGAGTACCAGTGAGCCATGTGTGAGTGCGTGTTGGGGTGTGTGTGTGTGTACTGGTATAGGCTGTGCATTGAGTCACAGTGAGGCCTGCATCTGTGCATGTCTGTGTTTGTGTGTGTGTGTTTGCTGGTATAGGCTGAGCTTTGAATCACTCTGAGGTGTGTGTGCATGTGCTGGTAAAATTGTGCCTTGATTCACTGTGCCATGTGAGTGTGTGTGCACGCTGGTATAGGTTGTGCATTGAGTCAGAGTGGGAGGTGTGTGTGTCTGTGTGTTCTGGTATAGGCTGACAATTGAGGCACACTGAGGTCTGTGTGCACATGTGTGTATATGTGTGCTGGTACAGCCTGCTCATTGAGTCATATTGAGTTTTTTGTGTGTGTGTGTGCAGGTAGAGGCAGCACATTGAGTCACAGTGAGGTGTATGTGTGTGATGTTATATGCTATGCACTGATTCATAGGGAGGTTTGTGTCTGTGTGTGTGCACTTTCTAGTTTAGGATTTGCATTGAATCACACTGAGCTGTGTTTTTGAGTGTCAGTATGTGTGCGTGTGTGGAGGTATGGGCTGTGGATTGACTCACATTTTGCCGTATGTGCTTCTCTGTGTGTGTATGTCTGCTAGCATATCCTGTGCACTAAGTCACAGGGAGCCATGTGTGTGTGTGTGTGTGTGTCCTGGTACAGAGTGTGCATTGATTCACAGTCAGCCATGTGTGTGTGTGTGTGTGAGTGCACTGGTATAAGATGTGCAGTGAGTCAGAGTGATGTGTGTGTGTGTCTGCATGTTCTGATATAGGCTGACCATTGTGTAACATTGAGGGTGTGTGTGTGTGTGTGCTGGTATAGGCTGCATATTTTGTCACAGTGAGCTGTGTGTGTGTGTATGTGTAGGTACAGGCTGTGCATTGAGTCACAGTGTGGGGTGTGTGTGTGATGTTATATTCTGTGCACTAGGACAGAGTGAGCCGTGTGTGTGTGCTGGTATAATCTGAACATTGAGTCACAGTGTGGTGTGGTGTGTGTGCCTTTGCTGGTATGGACTGTGCATTGAATCCCAGCCCTGTGTTAGTGTTTGTGTATTTGGTGCTGTAGAGTCTGCATGAGTCACAGTAAGATGTGTGTGTGTGTACTGCTATAGGCTGTACACTGAGCCATATTAAGGTGTGTTTCTGTGTGTGTGTGTGCGGGTATAGGCTATACATTGACTCACATTGAGCCATGTGTTTGTATGTGCTACTATACGCTATTCATTGAGTCTCAGTGAGCCATTGTTGTGTGTGTCTGTTTACTTGTATGGGCTTGGCATTGAGTCACAGAGAGGTGTTTGTGTGTGTTTGTGTGTCTGTGTGGTGGTATAAACTGCATTGAGTCACACGGCGGTGTGTGTGAGAGTGTGTGTGTGTGCAGGTAGAGGCTGGTATTGAACCACAGTGAGCCGTGTGTGTGTGTGCTGGAATAGACAGAGCATTGAGTCTCAGGTGTGTGTATGTGTGTGTGTATGCTGGTATGGTCTCTGCATTGATTCTCTAAGGTGTGTTGTGTGTGTATGTACATGGAGCTGAAGACTGTACACTGATTCACAGTGAGCTGTGTGTGTATGTGTGTGTGTGTGTGATGGTATGGGCTTTGCATTGTGTCACTGAGGTGTGTGTCTGTGTGTGTATACCTGGAACTACAGACTGTGCACTGATTCACAATGAGCCATGTGTGAATGTGTGTATGTGATAGTATAGGGTGTTCATAGAGTCACAAAGAGCCGTGCATATGTGTCTTTGCATGGGTGTTGTGGTATAGGGTCTGCGTTGTGTCACAGTGACTGTGCGTGTGTGTGTGTTTGTGATGGTATAGTACGTGCATTGAATCAGAGAGAGCCATGCATGTGTCTCTGTGTGTGTGTGCTGGCATAGGCATTATATTGAGTCACAGTGAGCCATGTGTTTGTATGCTGGTGTAGACTCTGCATTGAGTCACAGTAAGACTTGTGTGTGTGCCAGTACAGGTTGTGCATTGAGTCAGTGAGTCATATGTGTGTGTGTGTTTGTGTGTGTGTGTGCTGGTTTAGGCAGTGCATTGAGTCCAATGAGCAGTGTATGTTTGTGTGTGTGTGTGTGTGTGCTGCTATAGGTGGTTCACTGAGTCACAGTCAGGTATGTGTGAGTGAGTGTTTGTGTGTTCTTCTATAGGCTGTGCATTGATTCACAGTGAGCTCTGTGTGTATGGTGGTATAGGCGGTGCATTGAATCACAGTGATGGTTGTTTTTCTGTGTGTATGCTGCAGTAGGCTGTGAATTGAGTCACAGAAGGTGGGTCTTTGTGTGTGTATGTGCAGGTACAAGCTGCAGTTCGAGTCACAGTGATGGGTGTCTCTGTGTGATGTTATAGGCTGTGCATTGAATCACAGCGAGCCGTATTAGTGTGTGTACGTGTATTTGTGTATGCGTGTGTGTGTGTGATGGTACAGGCTGAACATTGAATCACTGAGGTGTGCATGTGTGTATGTGGTGTTACAGACTGTTCGTTAGGTCAAACTGAGCAATATGTGTGTGTAGGGGTGTGTGTGTACAGTTATTTGCTGTGCACTGAGTCACAGTGAACCATGTGTGTGTGGGGAGCTGGTATAGTCAGAGCACTGAGTCACAGTTGAATGTGTGGGAGTTGTTTGTGTATGTGTGTGTGTATTTGCTGGTGTAGACTGTGCATTGAGTCACAGTGAGTAGTGCGGTGTGTGTGTGCTGTGATGGTGTGGACTGTGGTTTTATCCACTTTGACCTGAACGGCTGTGTGTGTTTGTGTGTGTGTGTGTGCTGGCACTAGATGACAATTGAGACAGAGTGGGCTGTGTGTCTGTGTGTGCGCTGGTATAGACTCTGTATTGAGTCACTGTGAGCTGTGTGTGTATGTGTGTGCTCGTATAGGCTGTGCATTGAGTCACAGTGAGGTGTTTGTGTGTGTGTGTGCTGGTACAGGAAGCGTTTTGAGTCACAGTCTCGTGTGTGTGTGTGTGCATGTGAGTTTGTGTGCTGGTATGGGCTTTATTGTGCTGGTATGGGCTTTATTGACTCATGGGTGTGTGTGTGAGTGTGGGTGATACAGACTGCATTGAGTCACAGTGCGCTGTGTGTGTGTGTGCTGGTATAGGCGATTTATTGAGTACGAGTGAGCCATGTGTGAGTGCGTGTTGGTGTGTGTGTGTGTGTACTGGTATAGGCTGTGCATTGAGTCACAGTGAGGCCTGCATCTGTGCATGTCTGTGTTTGTGTGTGTGTGTTTGCTGGTATAGGCTGAGCTTTGAATCACTCTGAGGTGTGTGTGCATGTGCTGGTAAAATTGTGCCTTGATTCACTGTGCCATGTGAGTGTGTGTGCACGCTGGTATAGGTTGTGCATTGAGTCAGAGTGGGAGGTGTGTGTGTCTGTGTGTTCTGGTATAGGCTGACAATTGAGGCACACTGAGGTCTGTGTGCACATGTGTGTATATGTGTGCTGGTACAGCCTGCTCATTGAGTCATATTGAGTTTTTTGTGTGTGTGTGTGCAGGTAGAGGCAGCACATTGAGTCACAGTGAGGTGTATGTGTGTGATGTTATATGCTATGCACTGATTCATAGGGAGGTTTGTGTCTGTGTGTGTGCACTTTCTAGTTTAGGATTTGCATTGAATCACACTGAGCTGTGTTTTTGAGTGTCAGTATGTGTGCGTGTGTGGAGGTATGGGCTGTGGATTGACTCACATTTTGCCGTATGTGCTTCTCTGTGTGTGTATGTCTGCTAGCATATCCTGTGCACTGAGTCACAGGGAGCCATGTGTGTGTGTGTGTGTGTCCTGGTACAGAGTGTGCATTGATTCACAGTCAGCCATGTGTGTGTGTGTGTGAGTGCACTGGTATAGGATGGGCAGTGAGTCAGAGTGATGTGTGTGTGTGTCTGCATGTTCTGATATAGGCTGACCGTTGTGTAACATTGAGGGTGTGTGTGTGTGTGTGCTGGTATAGGCTGCATATTTTGTCACAGTGAGCTGTGTGTGTGTGTATGTGTAGGTACAGGCTGTGCATTGAGTCACAGTGTGGGGTGTGTGTGTGATGTTATATTCTGTGCACTAGGACAGAGTGAGCCGTGTGTGTGTGCTGGTATAATCTGAACATTGAGTCACAGTGTGGTGTGGTGTGTGTGCCTTTGCTGGTATGGACTGTGCATTGCATCCCAGCCCTGTGTTAGTGTTTGTGTATTTGGTGCTGTAGAGTCTGCATGAGTCACAGTAAGATGTGTGTGTGTGTACTGCTATAGGCTGTACACTGAGCCATATTAAGCTGTGTTTCTGTGTGTGTGTGTGCGGGTATAGGCTATGCATTGACTCACATTGAGCCATGTGTTTGTATGTGCTACTATACGCTATTCATTGAGTCTCAGTGAGCCATTGTTGTGTGTGTCTGTTTACTTGTATGGGCTTGGCATTGAGTCACAGAGAGGTGTTTGTGTGTGTTTGTGTTTCTGTGTGGTGGTATAAACTGCATTGAGTCACACGGCGGTGTGCGTGACAGTGTGTGTGTGTGCAGGTACAGGCTGGTATTGAACCACAGTGAGCCGTGTGTGTGTGTGCTGGAATAGGCAGAGCATTGAGTCTCAGGTGTGTGTATGTGTGTGTGTATGCTGGTATGGTCTCTGCATTGATTCACTAAGGTGTGTTGTGTGTGTATGTACATGGAGCTGAAGACTGTACACTGATTCACAGTGAGCTGTGTGTGTATGTGTGTGTGTGTGTGATGGTATGGGCTTTGCATTGAGTCACTGAGGTGTGTGTCTGTGTGTGTATACCTGGAACTACAGACTGTGCACTGATTCACAATGAGCCATGTGTGAATGTGTGTATGTGATAGTATAGGGTGTTCATAGAGTCACAATGAGCCGTGCATATGTGTCTTTGCATGGGTGTTGTGGTATAGGGTCTGCATTGTGTCACAGTGACTGTGCGTGTGTGTGTGTGTGTGTTTGTGATGGTATAGTACATGCATTGTATCAGAGAGAGCCATGCATGCGTCTCTGTGTGTGTGTGCTGGCATAGGCATTACATTGTGTCACAGTGAGCCATGTGTTTGTATGCTGGTGGAGACTCTGCATTGAGTCACAGTAAGACTTGTGTGTGTGCCAGTACAGGCTGTGCAAGGAGTCAGTGAGTCATATATGTGTGTGTGTGTGTGTGTGCTGATATATGAAGTGCATTGAGTCCAAGTGAATCATGTATGTTTGTGTGTGTTTGTGGGTGCTGCTATAGGTGGTTCACTGAGTCACAGTCAGGTATGTGTGAGTGTTTGTGTGTTCTTGTATAGGCTGTGCATTGATTCACAGTGAGGCATGTGTGTAAGCTGGTACAGGAGGTGCATTGAGTCACAGTGATGGTTGTGTTTGTGTGTGTGTGTGTGCTGCAGTAGGCTGTGTATTGAGTCACAGAAAGTGGGTCTTTGTGTGTGTATGTGCATGTACAGGCTGCGGTTTGAGTCACAGTGATGGGTGTCTCTGTGTGGTGTTATAGGCTGTGCATTGAATCACAGCCCTGTGTTAGTGTTGTGTATTTGGTGCTGTAGAGTCTGCATGAGTCACAGTAAGGTGTGTGTGTGTGCTGCTATATGCTGAGAATTGAGTCACACCTAGGTGAGTGTATGTGTATGTGTATGCTGATATGGGATTTGCATTGAATCACTGAACGGTGTGTGTTTGTGTGTGTGTGTACTGCTATAGTCTGTACACTGAGACATGTTAAGGTGTGTTTCTGTGTGTGTGTGTGCGGGTATAGGCTATGCATTGACTCACATTGAGCCATGTGTTTGTATGTGCTAGTATACACTGTTCATTGAGTCTCAGTGAGCCTTTGTTTTGTGTGTCTGTTTACTTGTATGGGCTTGGCATTGAGTCTCAGACAGGTGTGTGTGTGTGTCTGTGTGTCTGTGTGGTGGTATCATCTGCATTGAGTCACACGGCAGTGTGTGTGAGAGTGTGTGTGTGTGCAGGTACAGGCTGCTATTGAATGACAGTGAGCCGTGTGTGTGCCTGTGTGTGTGTGTGTGCTGGAATAGGCAGAGCATTGAGTCTCAGGTGTGTGTATGTGTGTGTGTATGCTGGTATGGTCTCTGCATTGATTCACTAAGGTGTGTTGTGTGTGTATGTACATGGAGCTGAAGACTGTACACTGATTCACAGTGAGCTGTGTGTGTATGTGTGTGTGTGTGTGATGGTATGGGCTTTGCATTGAGTCACTGAGGTGTGTGTCTGTGTGTGTATACCTGGAACTACAGACTGTGCACTGATTCACAATGAGCCATGTGTGAATGTGTGTATGTGATAGTATAGGGTGTGCATAGAGTCACAAAGAGCCGTGCATATGTGTCTTTGCATGGGTGTCGTGGTATAGGGTCTGCGTTGTGTCACAGTGACTGTGCGTGTGTGTGTGTTTGTGATGGTATAGTACGTGCATTGAATCAGAGAGAGCCATGCATGTGTCTCTGTGTGTGTGTGCTGGCATAGGCATTACATTGAGTCACAGTGAGCCATGTGTTTGTATGCTGGTGTAGACTCTGCATTGAGTCACAGTAAGCCTTGTGTGTGTGCCAGTACAGGCTGTGCATTGAGTCAGTGAGTCATATGTGTGTGTGTGTTTGTGTGTGTGTGTGCTGGTTTAGGCAGTGCATTGAGTCCAATGAGCAGTGTATGTTTGTGTGTGTGTGTGTGTGCTGCTATAGGTGGTTCACTGAGTCACAGTCAGGTATGTGTGAGTGAGTGTTTGTGTGTTCTTCTATAGGCTGTGCATTGATTCACAGTGAGCTCTGTGTGTATGGTGGTATAGGCGGTGCATTGAATCACAGTGATGGTTGTTTTTCTGTGTGTATGCTGCAGTAGGCTGTGAATTGAGTCACAGAAGGTGGGTCTTTGTGTGTGTATGTGCAGGTACAAGCTGCAGTTCGAGTCACAGTGATGGGTGTCTCTGTGTGATGTTATAGGCTGTGCATTGAATCACAGCGAGCCGTATTAGTGTGTGTACGTGTATTTGTGTATGCGTGTGTGTGTGTGATGGTACAGGCTGAACATTGAGTCACTGAGGTGTGCATGTGTGTATGTGGTGTTACAGACTGTTCGTTAGGTCAAACTGAGCACTATGTGTGTGTAGGGGTGTGTGTGTACAGTTATTTGCTGTGCACTGAGTCACAGTGAACCATGTGTGTGTGGGGAGCTGGTATAGTCAGAGCACTGAGTCACAGTTGAATGTGTGGGAGTTGTTTGTGTATGTGTGTGTGTATTTGCTGGTGTAGACTGTGCATTGAGTCACAGTGAGTAGTGCGGTGTGTGTGTGCTGTGATGGTGTGGACTGTGGTTTTATCCACTTTGACCTGAACGGCTGTGTGTGTTTGTGTGTTTGTGTGTGTGTGTGTGCTGGCACTAGATGACAATTGAGACAGAGTGGGCTGTGTGTCTGTGTGTGCGCTGGTATAGACTCTGTATTGAGTCACTGTGAGCTGTGTGTGTATGTGTGTGCTCGTATAGGCTGTGCATTGAGTCACAGTGAGGTGTTTGTGTGTGTGTGTGCTGGTACAGGAAGCGTTTTGAGTCACAGTCTCGTGTGTGTGTGTGCATGTGAGTTTGTGTGCTGGTATGGGCTTTATTGTGCTGGATGGGCTTTATTGACTCATGGGTGTGTGTGTGAGTGTGGGTGATACAGACTGCATTGAGTCACAGTGCGCTGTGTGTGTGTGTGCTGGTATAGGCGATTTATTGAGTACGAGTGAGCCATGTGTGAGTGCGTGTTGGTGTGTGTGTGTGTGTACTGGTATAGGCTGTGCATTGAGTCACAGTGAGGCCTGCATCTGTGCATGTCTGTGTTTGTGTGTGTGTGTTTGCTGGTATAGGCTGAGCTTTGAATCACTCTGAGGTGTGTGTGCATGTGCTGGTAAAATTGTGCCTTGATTCACTGTGCCATGTGAGTGTGTGTGCACGCTGGTATAGGTTGTGCATTGAGTCAGAGTGGGAGGTGTGTGTGTCTGTGTGTTCTGGTATAGGCTGACAATTGAGGCACACTGAGGTCTGTGTGCACATGTGTGTATATGTGTGCTGGTACAGCCTGCTCATTGAGTCATATTGAGTTTTTTGTGTGTGTGTGTGTGCAGGTAGAGGCAGCACATTGAGTCACAGTGAGGTGTATGTGTGTGATGTTATATGCTATGCACTGATTCATAGGGAGGTTTGTGTCTGTGTGTGTGCACTTTCTAGTTTAGGATTTGCATTGAATCACACTGAGCTGTGTTTTTGAGTGTCAGTATGTGTGCGTGTGTGGAGGTATGGGCTGTGGATTGACTCACATTTTGCCGTATGTGCTTCTCTGTGTGTGTATGTCTGCTAGCATATCCTGTGCACTAAGTCACAGGGAGCCATGTGTGTGTGTGTGTGTGTGTCCTGGTACAGAGTGTGCATTGATTCACAGTCAGCCATGTGTGTGTGTGTGAGTGCACTGGTATAGGATGTGCAGTGAGTCAGAGTGATGTGTGTGTGTGTCTGCATGTTCTGATATAGGCTGACCATTGTGTAACATTGAGGGTGTGTGTGTGTGTGTGCTGGTATAGGCTGCATATTTTGTCACAGTGAGCTGTGTGTGTGTGTATGTGTAGGTACAGGCTGTGCATTGAGTCACAGTGTGGGGTGTGTGTGTGATGTTATATTCTGTGCACTAGGACAGAGTGAGCCGTGTGTGTGTGCTGGTATAATCTGAACATTGAGTCACAGTGTGGTGTGGTGTGTGTGCCTTTGCTGGTATGGACTGTGCATTGAATCCCAGCCCTGTGTTCGTGTTTGTGTATTTGGTGCTGTAGAGTCTGCATGAGTCACAGTAAGATGTGTGTGTGTGTACTGCTATAGGCTGTACACTGAGCCATATTAAGGTGTGTTTCTGTGTGTGTGTGTGTGCGGGTATAGGCTATACATTGACTCACATTGAGCCATGTGTTTGTATGTGCTACTATACGCTATTCATTGAGTCTCAGTGAGCCATTGTTGTGTGTGTCTGTTTACTTGTATGGGCTTGGCATTGAGTCACAGAGAGGTGTTTGTGTGTGTTTGTGTGTCTGTGTGGTGGTATAAACTGCATTGAGTCACACGGCGGTGTGTGTGAGAGTGTGTGTGTGTGCAGGTAGAGGCTGGTATTGAACCACAGTGAGCCGTGTGTGTGTGTGCTGGAATAGGCAGAGCATTGAGTCTCAGGTGTGTGTATGTGTGTGTGTATGCTGGTGTGGTCTCTGCATTGATTCACTAAGGTGTGTTGTGTGTGTATGTACATGGAGCTGAAGACTGTACACTGATTCACAGTGAGCTGTGTGTGTATGTGTGTGTGCGTGTGATGGTATGGGCTTTGCATTGAGTCACTGAGGTGTGTGTCTGTGTGTGTATACCTGGAACTACAGACTGTGCACTGATTCACAATGAGCCATGTGTGAATGTGTGTATGTGATAGTATAGGGTGTTCATAGAGTCACAATGAGCCGTGCATATGTGTCTTTGCATGGGTGTTGTGGTATAGGGTCTGCATTGTGTCACAGTGACTGTGCGTGTGTGTGTGTGTGTGTTTGTGATGGTATAGTACATGCATTGTATCAGAGAGAGCCATGCATGCGTCTCTGTGTGTGTGTGCTGGCATAGGCATTACATTGTGTCACAGTGAGCCATGTGTTTGTATGCTGGTGGAGACTCTGCATTGAGTCACAGTAAGACTTGTGTGTGTGCCAGTACAGGCTGTGCAAGGAGTCAGTGAGTCATATATGTGTGTGTGTGTGTGTGTGTGTGCTGATATATGAAGTGCATTGAGTCCAAGTGAATCATGTATGTTTGTGTGTGTTTGTGGGTGCTGCTATAGGTGGTTCACTGAGTCACAGTCAGGTATGTGTGAGTGTTTGTGTGTTCTTGTATAGGCTGTGCATTGATTCACAGTGAGGCATGTGTGTAAGCTGGTACAGGAGGTGCATTGAGTCACAGTGATGGTTGTGTTTGTGTGTGTGTGTGTGCTGCAGTAGGCTGTGTATTGAGTCACAGAAAGTGGGTCTTTGTGTGTGTATGTGCATGTACAGGCTGCGGTTTGAGTCACAGTGATGGGTGTCTCTGTGTGGTGTTATAGGCTGTGCATTGAATCACAGCCCTGTGTTAGTGTTGTGTATTTGGTGCTGTAGAGTCTGCATGAGTCACAGTAAGGTGTGTGTGTGTGCTGCTATATGCTGAGAATTGAGTCACACCTAGGTGAGTGTATGTGTATGTGTATGCTGATATGGGATTTGCATTGAATCACTGAACGGTGTGTGTTTGTGTGTGTGTGTACTGCTATAGTCTGTACACTGAGACATGTTAAGGTGTGTTTCTGTGTGTGTGTGTGCGGGTATAGGCTATGCATTGACTCACATTGAGCCATGTGTTTGTATGTGCTAGTATACACTGTTCATTGAGTCTCAGTGAGCCTTTGTTTTGTGTGTCTGTTTACTTGTATGGGCTTGGCATTGAGTCTCAGTCAGGTGTGTGTGTGTGTCTGTGTGGTGGTATCATCTGCATTGAGTCACACGGCGGTGTGTGTGAGAGTGTGTGTGTGTGCAGGTAGAGGCTGGTATTGAATGACAGTGAGCCGTGTGTGTGCCTGTGTGTGTGTGTGTGCTGGAATAGGCAGAGCATTGAGTCTCAGGTGTGTGTATGTGTGTGTGTATGCTGGTATGGTCTCTGCATTGATTCACTAAGGTGTGTTGTGTGTGTATGTACATGGAGCTGAAGACTGTACACTGATTCACAGTGAGCTGTGTGTGTATGTGTGTGTGTGTGTGATGGTATGGGCTTTGCATTGAGTCACTGAGGTGTGTGTCTGTGTGTGTATACCTGGAACTACAGACTGTGCACTGATTCACAATGAGCCATGTGTGAATGTGTGTATGTGATAGTATAGGGTGTGCATAGAGTCACAAAGAGCCGTGCATATGTGTCTTTGCATGGGTGTTGTGGTATAGGGTCTGCGTTGTGTCACAGTGACTGTGCGTGTGTGTGTGTTTGTGATGGTATAGTACGTGCATTGAATCAGAGAGAGCCATGCATGTGTCTCTGTGTGTGTGTGCTGGCATAGGCATTACATTGAGTCACAGTGAGCCATGTGTTTGTATGCTGGTGTAGACTCTGCATTGAGTCACAGTAAGCCTTGTGTGTGTGCCAGTACAGGCTGTGCATTGAGTCA
This sequence comes from Pseudorca crassidens, assembly GCF_039906515.1. NCBI lineage: Eukaryota > Metazoa > Chordata > Mammalia > Artiodactyla > Delphinidae > Pseudorca > Pseudorca crassidens. Next base: position 356,788 of record NW_027135947.1, on the reverse strand, counting down.
GTGAGTCATATGTGTGTGTGTGTTTGTGTGTGTGTGTGCTGGTTTAGGCAGTGCATTGAGTCCAATGAGCAGTGTATGTTTGTGTGTGTGTGTGTGTGCTGCTATAGGTGGTTCACTGAGTCACAGTCAGGTATGTGTGAGTGAGTGTTTGTGTGTTCTTCTATAGGCTGTGCATTGATTCACAGTGAGCTCTGTGTGTATGGTGGTATAGGCGGTGCATTGAATCACAGTGATGGTTGTTTTTCTGTGTGTATGCTGCAGTAGGCTGTGAATTGAGTCACAGAAGGTGGGTCTTTGTGTGTGTATGTGCAGGTACAAGCTGCAGTTCGAGTCACAGTGATGGGTGTCTCTGTGTGATGTTATAGGCTGTGCATTGAATCACAGCGAGCCGTATTAGTGTGTGTACGTGTATTTGTGTATGCGTGTGTGTGTGTGATGGTACAGGCTGAACATTGAGTCACTGAGGTGTGCATGTGTGTATGTGGTGTTACAGACTGTTCGTTAGGTCAAACTGAGCAATATGTGTGTGTAGGGGTGTGTGTGTACAGTTATTTGCTGTGCACTGAGTCACAGTGAACCATGTGTGTGTAGGGAGCTGGTATAGTCAGAGCACTGAGTCACAGTTGAATGTGTGGGAGTTGTTTGTGTATGTGTGTGTGTATTTGCTGGTGTAGACTGTGCATTGAGTCACAGTGAGTAGTGCGGTGTGTGTGTGCTGTGATGGTGTGGACTGTGGTTTTATCCACTTTGACCTGAACGGCTGTGTGTGTTTGTGTGTTTGTGTGTGTGTGTGTGTGCTGGCACTAGATGACAGTTGAGACAGAGTGGGCTGTGTGTCTGTGTGTGCGCTGGTATAGACTCTGTATTGAGTCACTGTGAGCTGTGTGTGTATGTGTGTGCTCGTATAGGCTGTGCATTGAGTCACAGTGAGGTGTTTGTGTGTGTGTGTGCTGGTACAGGAAGCGTTTTGAGTCACAGTCTCGTGTGTGTGTGTGTGCATGTGAGTTTGTGTGCTGGTATGGGCTTTATTGTGCTGGTATGGGCTTTATTGACTCATGGGTGTGTGTGTGAGTGTGGGTGATACAGACTGCATTGAGTCACAGTGCGCTGTGTGTGTGTGTGCTGGTATAGGCGATTTATTGAGTACCAGTGAGCCATGTGTGAGTGCGTGTTGGTGTGTGTGTGTGTGTACTGGTATAGGCTGTGCATTGAGTCACAGTGAGGCCTGCATCTGTGCATGTCTGTGTTTGTGTGTGTGTGTTTGCTGGTATAGGCTGAGCTTTGAATCACTCTGAGGTGTGTGTGCATGTGCTGGTAAAATTGTGCCTTGATTCACTGTGCCATGTGAGTGTGTGTGCACGCTGGTATAGGTTGTGCATTGAGTCAGAGTGGGAGGTGTGTGTGTCTGTGTGTTCTGGTATAGGCTGACAATTGAGGCACACTGAGGTCTGTGTGCACATGTGTGTATATGTGTGCTGGTACAGCCTGCTCATTGAGTCATATTGAGTTTTTTGTGCGTGTGTGTGCAGGCAGAGGCAGCACATTGAGTCACAGTGAGGTGTATGTGTGTGATGTTATATGCTATGCACTGATTCATAGGGAGGTTTGTGTCTGTGTGTGTGCACTTTCTAGTTTAGGATTTGCATTGAATCACACTGAGCTGTGTTTTTGAGTGTCAGTATGTGTGCGTGTGTGGAGGTATGGGCTGTGGATTGACTCACATTTTGCCGTATGTGCTTCTCTGTGTGTGTATGTCTGCTAGCATATCCTGTGCACTAAGTCACAGGGAGCCATGTGTGTGTGTGTGTGTGTGTCCTGGTACAGAGTGTGCATTGATTCACAGTCAGCCATGTGTGTGTGTGTGTGAGTGCACTGGTATAAGATGTGCAGTGAGTCAGAGTGATGTGTGTGTGTGTCTGCATGTTCTGATATAGGCTGACCATTGTGTAACATTGAGGGTGTGTGTGTGTGTGTGCTGGTATAGGCTGCATATTTTGTCACAGTGAGCTGTGTGTGTGTGTATGTGTAGGTACAGGCTGTGCATTGAGTCACAGTGTGGGGTGTGTGTGTGATGTTATATTCTGTGCACTAGGACAGAGTGAGCCGTGTGTGTGTGCTGGTATAATCTGAACATTGAGTCACAGTGTGGTGTGGTGTGTGTGCCTTTGCTGGTATGGACTGTGCATTGAATCCCAGCCCTGTGTTCGTGTTTGTGTATTTGGTGCTGTAGAGTCTGCATGAGTCACAGTAAGATGTGTGTGTGTGTACTGCTATAGGCTGTACACTGAGCCATATTAAGCTGTGTTTCTGTGTGTGTGTGTGCGGGTATAGGCTATGCATTGACTCACATTGAGCCATGTGTTTGTATGTGCTACTATACGCTATTCATTGAGTCTCAGTGAGCCATTGTTGTGTGTGTCTGTTTACTTGCATGGGCTTGGCATTGAGTCACAGAGAGGTGTTTGTGTGTGTTTGTGTGTCTGTGTGGTGGTATAAACTGCATTGAGTCACACGGCGGTGTGTGTGAGAGTGTGTGTGTGTGCAGGTACAGGCTGGTATTGAACCACAGTGAGCCGTGTGTGTGTGTGCTGGAATAGGCAGAGCATTGAGTCTCAGGTGTGTGTATGTGTGTGTGTATGCTGGTATGGTCTCTGCATTGATTCACTAAGGTGTGTTGTGTGTGTATGTACATGGAGCTGAAGACTGTACACTGATTCACAGTGAGCTGTGTGTGTATGTGTGTGTGTGTGTGATGGTATGGGCTTTGCATTGAGTCACTGAGGTGTGTGTCTGTGTGTGTATACCTGGAACTACAGACTGTGCACTGATTCACAATGAGCCATGTGTGAATGTGTGTATGTGATAGTATAGGGTGTTCATAGAGTCACAATGAGCCATGCATATGTGTCTTTGCATGGGTGTTGTGGTATAGGGTCTGCATTGTGTCACAGTGACTGTGCGTGTGTGTGTGTGTGTGTTTGTGATGGTATAGTACATGCATTGTATCAGAGAGAGCCATGCATGCGTCTCTGTGTGTGTGTGCTGGCATAGGCATTACATTGTGTCACAGTGAGCCATGTGTTTGTATGCTGGTGGAGACTCTGCATTGAGTCACAGTAAGACTTGTGTGTGTGCCAGTACAGGCTGTGCAAGGAGTCAGTGAGTCATATGTGTGTGTGTGTGTGTGTGTGTGCTGATATATGAAGTGCATTGAGTCCAAGTGAATCATGTATGTTTGTGTGTGTTTGTGGGTGCTGCTATAGGTGGTTCACTGAGTCACAGTCAGGTATGTGTGAGTGTTTGTGTGTTCTTGTATAGGCTGTGCATTGATTCACAGTGAGGCATGTGTGTAAGCTGGTACAGGAGGTGCATTGAGTCACAGTGATGGTTGTGTTTGTGTGTGTGTGTGTGCTGCAGTAGGCTGTGTATTGAGTCACAGAAAGTGGGTCTTTGTGTGTGTATGTGCATGTACAGGCTGCGGTTTGAGTCACAGTGATGGGTGTCTCTGTGTGGTGTTATAGGCTGTGCATTGAATCACAGCCCTGTGTTAGTGTTGTGTATTTGGTGCTGTAGAGTCTGCATGAGTCACAGTAAGGTGTGTGTGTGTGCTGCTATATGCTGAGAATTGAGTCACACCTAGGTGAGTGTATGTGTATGTGTATGCTGATATGGGATTTGCATTGAATCACTGAGCGGTGTGTGTTTGTGTGTGTGTGTACTGCTATAGTCTGTACACTGAGCCATGTTAAGGTGTGTTTCTGTGTGTGTGTGTGCGGGTATAGGCTATGCATTGACTCACATTGAGCCATGTGTTTGTATGTGCTAGTATACACTGTTCATTGAGTCTCAGTGAGCCTTTGTTTTGTGTGTCTGTTTACTTGTATGGGCTTGGCATTGAGTCTCAGTCAGGTGTGTGTGTGTGTCTGTGTGGTGGTATCATCTGCATTGAGTCACACGGCGGTGTGTGTGAGAGTGTGTGTGTGTGCAGGTAGAGGCTGGTATTGAATGACAGTGAGCCGTGTGTGTGCCTGTGTGTGTGTGTGTGCTGGAATAGGCAGAGCATTGAGTCTCAGGTGTGTGTATGTGTGTGTGTATGCTGGTATGGTCTCTGCATTGATTCACTAAGGTGTGTTGTGTGTGTATGTACATGGAGCTGAAGACTGTACACTGATTCACAGTGAGCTGTGTGTGTATGTGTGTGTGTGTGTGTGATGGTATGGGCTTTGCATTGAGTCACTGAGGTGTGTGTCTGTGTGTGTATACCTGGAACTACAGACTGTGCACTGATTCACAATGAGCCATGTGTGAATGTGTGTATGTGATAGTATAGGGTGTGCATAGAGTCACAAAGAGCCGTGCATATGTGTCTTTGCATGGGTGTTGTGGTATAGGGTCTGCGTTGTGTCACAGTGACTGTGCGTGTGTGTGTGCTTGTGATGGTATAGTACGTGCATTGAATCAGAGAGAGCCATGCATGTGTCTCTGTGTGTGTGTGCTGGCATAGGCATTACATTGAGTCACAGTGAGCCATGTGTTTGTATGCTGGTGTAGACTCTGCATTGAGTCACAGTAAGCCTTGTGTGTGTGCCAGTACAGGCTGTGCATTGAGTCAGTGAGTCATATGTGTGTGTGTGTTTGTGTGTGTGTGTGCTGGTTTAGGCAGTGCATTGAGTCCAATGAGCAGTGTATGTTTGTGTGTGTGTGTGTGTGCTGCTCTAGGTGGTTCACTGAGTCACAGTCAGGTATGTGTGAGTGAGTGTTTGTGTGTTCTTCTATAGGCTGTGCATTGATTCACAGTGAGCTCTGTGTGTATGGTGGTATAGGCGGTGCATTGAATCACAGTGATGGTTGTTTTTCTGTGTGTATGCTGCAGTAGGCTGTGAATTGAGTCACAGAAGGTGGGTCTTTGTGTGTGTATGTGCAGGTACAAGCTGCAGTTCGAGTCACAGTGATGGGTGTCTCTGTGTGATGTTATAGGCTGTGCATTGAATCACAGCGAGCCGTATTAGTGTGTGTATGTGTATTTGTGTATGCGTGTGTGTGTGTGATGGTACAGGCTGAACATTGAGTCACTGAGGTGTGCATGTGTGTATGTGGTGTTACAGACTGTTCGTTAGGTCAAACTGAGCAATATGTGTGTGTAGGGGTGTGTGTGTACAGTTATTTGCTGTGCACTGAGTCACAGTGAACCATGTGTGTGTGGGGAGCTGGTATAGTCAGAGCACTGAGTCACAGTTGAATGTGTGGGAGTTGTTTGTGTATGTGTGTGTGTATTTGCTGGTGTAGACTGTGCATTGAGTCACAGTGAGTAGTGCGGTGTGTGTGTGCTGTGATGGTGTGGACTGTGGTTTTATCCACTTTGACCTGAACGGCTGTGTGTGTTTGTGTGTTTGTGTGTGTGTGTGTGTGCTGGCACTAGATGACAGTTGAGACAGAGTGGGCTGTGTGTCTGTGTGTGCGCTGGTATAGACTCTGTATTGAGTCACTGTGAGCTGTGTGTGTATGTGTGTGCTCGTATAGGCTGTGCATTGAGTCACAGTGAGGTGTTTGTGTGTGTGTGTGCTGGTACAGGAAGCGTTTTGAGTCACAGTCTCGTGTGTGTGTGTGTGCATGTGAGTTTGTGTGCTGGTATGGGCTTTATTGTGCTGGTATGGGCTTTATTGACTCATGGGTGTGTGTGTGAGTGTGGGTGATACAGACTGCATTGAGTCACAGTGCGCTGTGTGTGTGTGTGCTGGTATAGGCGATTTATTGAGTACCAGTGAGCCATGTGTGAGTGCGTGTTGGTGTGTGTGTGTGTGTACTGGTATAGGCTGTGCATTGAGTCACAGTGAGGCCTGCATCTGTGCATGTCTGTGTTTGTGTGTGTGTGTTTGCTGGTATAGGCTGAGCTTTGAATCACTCTGAGGTGTGTGTGCATGTGCTGGTAAAATTGTGCCTTGATTCACTGTGCCATGTGAGTGTGTGTGCACGCTGGTATAGGTTGTGCATTGAGTCAGAGTGGGAGGTGTGTGTGTCTGTGTGTTCTGGTATAGGCTGACAATTGAGGCACACTGAGGTCTGTGTGCACATGTGTGTATATGTGTGCTGGTACAGCCTGCTCATTGAGTCATATTGAGTTTTTTGTGTGTGTGTGTGCAGGTAGAGGCAGCACATTGAGTCACAGTGAGGTGTATGTGTGTGATGTTATATGCTATGCACTGATTCATAGGGAGGTTTGTGTCTGTGTGTGTGCACTTTCTAGTTTAGGATTTGCATTGAATCACACTGAGCTGTGTTTTTGAGTGTCAGTATGTGTGCGTGTGTGGAGGTATGGGCTGTGGATTGACTCACATTTTGCCGTATGTGCTTCTCTGTGTGTGTATGTCTGCTAGCATATCCTGTGCACTAAGTCACAGGGAGCCATGTGTGTGTGTGTGTGTGTGTCCTGGTACAGAGTGTGCATTGATTCACAGTCAGCCATGTGTGTGTGTGTGTGTGAGTGCACTGGTATAAGATGTGCAGTGAGTCAGAGTGATGTGTGTGTGTGTCTGCATGTTCTGATATAGGCTGACCATTGTGTAACATTGAGGGTGTGTGTGTGTGTGTGCTGGTATAGGCTGCATATTTTGTCACAGTGAGCTGTGTGTGTGTGTATGTGTAGGTACAGGCTGTGCATTGAGTCACAGTGTGGGGTGTGTGTGTGATGTTATATTCTGTGCACTAGGACAGAGTGAGCCGTGTGTGTGTGCTGGTATAATCTGAACATTGAGTCACAGTGTGGTGTGGTGTGTGTGCCTTTGCTGGTATGGACTGTGCATTGAATCCCAGCCCTGTGTTAGTGTTTGTGTATTTGGTGCTGTAGAGTCTGCATGAGTCACAGTAAGATGTGTGTGTGTGTACTGCTATAGGCTGTACACTGAGCCATATTAAGGTGTGTTTCTGTGTGTGTGTGTGCGGGTATAGGCTATACATTGACTCACATTGAGCCATGTGTTTGTATGTGCTACTATACGCTATTCATTGAGTCTCAGTGAGCCATTGTTGTGTGTGTCTGTTTACTTGTATGGGCTTGGCATTGAGTCACAGAGAGGTGTTTGTGTGTGTTTGTGTGTCTGTGTGGTGGTATAAACTGCATTGAGTCACACGGCGGTGTGTGTGAGAGTGTGTGTGTGTGCAGGTAGAGGCTGGTATTGAACCACAGTGAGCCGTGTGTGTGTGTGCTGGAATAGGCAGAGCATTGAGTCTCAGGTGTGTGTATGTGTGTGTGTATGCTGGTATGGTCTCTGCATTGATTCTCTAAGGTGTGTTGTGTGTGTATGTACATGGAGCTGAAGACTGTACACTGATTCACAGTGAGCTGTGTGTGTATGTGTGTGTGTGTGTGATGGTATGGGCTTTGCATTGTGTCACTGAGGTGTGTGTCTGTGTGTGTATACCTGGAACTACAGACTGTGCACTGATTCACAATGAGCCATGTGTGAATGTGTGTATGTGATAGTATAGGGTGTTCATAGAGTCACAAAGAGCCGTGCATATGTGTCTTTGCATGGGTGTTGTGGTATAGGGTCTGCGTTGTGTCACAGTGACTGTGCGTGTGTGTGTGTTTGTGATGGTATAGTACGTGCATTGAATCAGAGAGAGCCATGCATGTGTCTCTGTGTGTGTGTGCTGGCATAGGCATTATATTGAGTCACAGTGAGCCATGTGTTTGTATGCTGGTGTAGACTCTGCATTGAGTCACAGTAAGACTTGTGTGTGTGCCAGTACAGGTTGTGCATTGAGTCAGTGAGTCATATGTGTGTGTGTGTTTGTGTGTGTGTGTGCTGGTTTAGGCAGTGCATTGAGTCCAATGAGCAGTGTATGTTTGTGTGTGTGTGTGTGTGTGCTGCTATAGGTGGTTCACTGAGTCACAGTCAGGTATGTGTGAGTGAGTGTTTGTGTGTTCTTCTATAGGCTGTGCATTGATTCACAGTGAGCTCTGTGTGTATGGTGGTATAGGCGGTGCATTGAATCACAGTGATGGTTGTTTTTCTGTGTGTATGCTGCAGTAGGCTGTGAATTGAGTCACAGAAGGTGGGTCTTTGTGTGTGTATGTGCAGGTACAAGCTGCAGTTCGAGTCACAGTGATGGGTGTCTCTGTGTGATGTTATAGGCTGTGCATTGAATCACAGCGAGCCGTATTAGTGTGTGTACGTGTATTTGTGTATGCGTGTGTGTGTGTGATGGTACAGGCTGAACATTGAATCACTGAGGTGTGCATGTGTGTATGTGGTGTTACAGACTGTTCGTTAGGTCAAACTGAGCAATATGTGTGTGTAGGGGTGTGTGTGTACAGTTATTTGCTGTGCACTGAGTCACAGTGAACCATGTGTGTGTGGGGAGCTGGTATAGTCAGAGCACTGAGTCACAGTTGAATGTGTGGGAGTTGTTTGTGTATGTGTGTGTGTATTTGCTGGTGTAGACTGTGCATTGAGTCACAGTGAGTAGTGCGGTGTGTGTGTGCTGTGATGGTGTGGACTGTGGTTTTATCCACTTTGACCTGAACGGCTGTGTGTGTTTGTGTGTGTGTGTGTGCTGGCACTAGATGACAATTGAGACAGAGTGGGCTGTGTGTCTGTGTGTGCGCTGGTATAGACTCTGTATTGAGTCACTGTGAGCTGTGTGTGTATGTGTGTGCTCGTATAGGCTGTGCATTGAGTCACAGTGAGGTGTTTGTGTGTGTGTGTGCTGGTACAGGAAGCGTTTTGAGTCACAGTCTCGTGTGTGTGTGTGTGCATGTGAGTTTGTGTGCTGGTATGGGCTTTATTGTGCTGGTATGGGCTTTATTGACTCATGGGTGTGTGTGTGAGTGTGGGTGATACAGACTGCATTGAGTCACAGTGCGCTGTGTGTGTGTGTGCTGGTATAGGCGATTTATTGAGTACGAGTGAGCCATGTGTGAGTGCGTGTTGGTGTGTGTGTGTGTGTACTGGTATAGGCTGTGCATTGAGTCACAGTGAGGCCTGCATCTGTGCATGTCTGTGTTTGTGTGTGTGTGTTTGCTGGTATAGGCTGAGCTTTGAATCACTCTGAGGTGTGTGTGCATGTGCTGGTAAAATTGTGCCTTGATTCACTGTGCCATGTGAGTGTGTGTGCACGCTGGTATAGGTTGTGCATTGAGTCAGAGTGGGAGGTGTGTGTGTCTGTGTGTTCTGGTATAGGCTGACAATTGAGGCACACTGAGGTCTGTGTGCACATGTGTGTATATGTGTGCTGGTACAGCCTGCTCATTGAGTCATATTGAGTTTTTTGTGTGTGTGTGTGCAGGTAGAGGCAGCACATTGAGTCACAGTGAGGTGTATGTGTGTGATGTTATATGCTATGCACTGATTCATAGGGAGGTTTGTGTCTGTGTGTGTGCACTTTCTAGTTTAGGATTTGCATTGAATCACACTGAGCTGTGTTTTTGAGTGTCAGTATGTGTGCGTGTGTGGAGGTATGGGCTGTGGATTGACTCACATTTTGCCGTATGTGCTTCTCTGTGTGTGTATGTCTGCTAGCATATCCTGTGCACTGAGTCACAGGGAGCCATGTGTGTGTGTGTGTGTGTCCTGGTACAGAGTGTGCATTGATTCACAGTCAGCCATGTGTGTGTGTGTGTGAGTGCACTGGTATAGGATGGGCAGTGAGTCAGAGTGATGTGTGTGTGTGTCTGCATGTTCTGATATAGGCTGACCGTTGTGTAACATTGAGGGTGTGTGTGTGTGTGTGCTGGTATAGGCTGCATATTTTGTCACAGTGAGCTGTGTGTGTGTGTATGTGTAGGTACAGGCTGTGCATTGAGTCACAGTGTGGGGTGTGTGTGTGATGTTATATTCTGTGCACTAGGACAGAGTGAGCCGTGTGTGTGTGCTGGTATAATCTGAACATTGAGTCACAGTGTGGTGTGGTGTGTGTGCCTTTGCTGGTATGGACTGTGCATTGCATCCCAGCCCTGTGTTAGTGTTTGTGTATTTGGTGCTGTAGAGTCTGCATGAGTCACAGTAAGATGTGTGTGTGTGTACTGCTATAGGCTGTACACTGAGCCATATTAAGCTGTGTTTCTGTGTGTGTGTGTGCGGGTATAGGCTATGCATTGACTCACATTGAGCCATGTGTTTGTATGTGCTACTATACGCTATTCATTGAGTCTCAGTGAGCCATTGTTGTGTGTGTCTGTTTACTTGTATGGGCTTGGCATTGAGTCACAGAGAGGTGTTTGTGTGTGTTTGTGTTTCTGTGTGGTGGTATAAACTGCATTGAGTCACACGGCGGTGTGCGTGACAGTGTGTGTGTGTGCAGGTACAGGCTGGTATTGAACCACAGTGAGCCGTGTGTGTGTGTGCTGGAATAGGCAGAGCATTGAGTCTCAGGTGTGTGTATGTGTGTGTGTATGCTGGTATGGTCTCTGCATTGATTCACTAAGGTGTGTTGTGTGTGTATGTACATGGAGCTGAAGACTGTACACTGATTCACAGTGAGCTGTGTGTGTATGTGTGTGTGTGTGTGATGGTATGGGCTTTGCATTGAGTCACTGAGGTGTGTGTCTGTGTGTGTATACCTGGAACTACAGACTGTGCACTGATTCACAATGAGCCATGTGTGAATGTGTGTATGTGATAGTATAGGGTGTTCATAGAGTCACAATGAGCCGTGCATATGTGTCTTTGCATGGGTGTTGTGGTATAGGCTGTGCATTGTGTCACAGTGACTGTGCATGTGTGTGTGTTTGTGATGGTATAGTACATGCATTGTATCAGAGAGAGCCATGCATGCGTCTCTGTGTGTGTGTGCTGGCATAGGCATTACATTGTGTCACAGTGAGCCATGTGTTTGTATGCTGGTGGAGACTCTGCATTGAGTCACAGTAAGACTTGTGTGTGTGCCAGTACAGGCTGTGCAAGGAGTCAGTGAGTCATATATGTGTGTGTGTGTGTGTGTGTGCTGATATATGAAGTGCATTGAGTCCAAGTGAATCATGTATGTTTGTGTGTGTTTGTGGGTGCTGCTATAGGTGGTTCACTGAGTCACAGTCAGGTATGTGTGAGTGTTTGTGTGTTCTTGTATAGGCTGTGCATTGATTCACAGTGAGGCATGTGTGTAAGCTGGTACAGGAGGTGCATTGAGTCACAGTGATGGTTGTGTTTGTGTGTGTGTGTGTGCTGCAGTAGGCTGTGTATTGAGTCACAGAAAGTGGGTCTTTGTGTGTGTATGTGCATGTACAGGCTGCGGTTTGAGTCACAGTGATGGGTGTCTCTGTGTGGTGTTATAGGCTGTGCATTGAATCACAGCCCTGTGTTAGTGTTGTGTATTTGGTGCTGTAGAGTCTGCATGAGTCACAGTAAGGTGTGTGTGTGTGCTGCTATATGCTGAGAATTGAGTCACACCTAGGTGAGTGTATGTGTATGTGTATGCTGATATGGGATTTGCATTGAATCACTGAACGGTGTGTGTTTGTGTGTGTGTGTACTGCTATAGTCTGTACACTGAGACATGTTAAGGTGTGTTTCTGTGTGTGTGTGTGCGGGTATAGGCTATGCATTGACTCACATTGAGCCATGTGTTTGTATGTGCTAGTATACACTGTTCATTGAGTCTCAGTGAGCCTTTGTTTTGTGTGTCTGTTTACTTGTATGGGCTTGGCATTGAGTCTCAGACAGGTGTGTGTGTGTGTCTGTGTGTCTGTGTGGTGGTATCATCTGCATTGAGTCACACGGCAGTGTGTGTGAGAGTGTGTGTGTGTGCAGGTACAGGCTGCTATTGAATGACAGTGAGCCGTGTGTGTGCCTGTGTGTGTGTGTGTGCTGGAATAGGCAGAGCATTGAGTCTCAGGTGTGTGTATGTGTGTGTGTATGCTGGTATGGTCTCTGCATTGATTCACTAAGGTGTGTTGTGTGTGTATGTACATGGAGCTGAAGACTGTACACTGATTCACAGTGAGCTGTGTGTGTATGTGTGTGTGTGTGTGATGGTATGGGCTTTGCATTGAGTCACTGAGGTGTGTGTCTGTGTGTGTATACCTGGAACTACAGACTGTGCACTGATTCACAATGAGCCATGTGTGAATGTGTGTATGTGATAGTATAGGGTGTGCATAGAGTCACAAAGAGCCGTGCATATGTGTCTTTGCATGGGTGTCGTGGTATAGGGTCTGCGTTGTGTCACAGTGACTGTGCGTGTGTGTGTGTTTGTGATGGTATAGTACGTGCATTGAATCAGAGAGAGCCATGCATGTGTCTCTGTGTGTGTGTGCTGGCATAGGCATTACATTGAGTCACAGTGAGCCATGTGTTTGTATGCTGGTGTAGACTCTGCATTGAGTCACAGTAAGCCTTGTGTGTGTGCCAGTACAGGCTGTGCATTGAGTCAGTGAGTCATATGTGTGTGTGTGTTTGTGTGTGTGTGTGCTGGTTTAGGCAGTGCATTGAGTCCAATGAGCAGTGTATGTTTGTGTGTGTGTGTGTGTGCTGCTATAGGTGGTTCACTGAGTCACAGTCAGGTATGTGTGAGTGAGTGTTTGTGTGTTCTTCTATAGGCTGTGCATTGATTCACAGTGAGCTCTGTGTGTATGGTGGTATAGGCGGTGCATTGAATCACAGTGATGGTTGTTTTTCTGTGTGTATGCTGCAGTAGGCTGTGAATTGAGTCACAGAAGGTGGGTCTTTGTGTGTGTATGTGCAGGTACAAGCTGCAGTTCGAGTCACAGTGATGGGTGTCTCTGTGTGATGTTATAGGCTGTGCATTGAATCACAGCGAGCCGTATTAGTGTGTGTACGTGTATTTGTGTATGCGTGTGTGTGTGTGATGGTACAGGCTGAACATTGAGTCACTGAGGTGTGCATGTGTGTATGTGGTGTTACAGACTGTTCGTTAGGTCAAACTGAGCACTATGTGTGTGTAGGGGTGTGTGTGTACAGTTATTTGCTGTGCACTGAGTCACAGTGAACCATGTGTGTGTGGGGAGCTGGTATAGTCAGAGCACTGAGTCACAGTTGAATGTGTGGGAGTTGTTTGTGTATGTGTGTGTGTATTTGCTGGTGTAGACTGTGCATTGAGTCACAGTGAGTAGTGCGGTGTGTGTGTGCTGTGATGGTGTGGACTGTGGTTTTATCCACTTTGACCTGAACGGCTGTGTGTGTTTGTGTGTTTGTGTGTGTGTGTGTGCTGGCACTAGATGACAATTGAGACAGAGTGGGCTGTGTGTCTGTGTGTGCGCTGGTATAGACTCTGTATTGAGTCACTGTGAGCTGTGTGTGTATGTGTGTGCTCGTATAGGCTGTGCATTGAGTCACAGTGAGGTGTTTGTGTGTGTGTGTGCTGGTACAGGAAGCGTTTTGAGTCACAGTCTCGTGTGTGTGTGTGCATGTGAGTTTGTGTGCTGGTATGGGCTTTATTGTGCTGGATGGGCTTTATTGACTCATGGGTGTGTGTGTGAGTGTGGGTGATACAGACTGCATTGAGTCACAGTGCGCTGTGTGTGTGTGTGCTGGTATAGGCGATTTATTGAGTACGAGTGAGCCATGTGTGAGTGCGTGTTGGTGTGTGTGTGTGTGTACTGGTATAGGCTGTGCATTGAGTCACAGTGAGGCCTGCATCTGTGCATGTCTGTGTTTGTGTGTGTGTGTTTGCTGGTATAGGCTGAGCTTTGAATCACTCTGAGGTGTGTGTGCATGTGCTGGTAAAATTGTGCCTTGATTCACTGTGCCATGTGAGTGTGTGTGCACGCTGGTATAGGTTGTGCATTGAGTCAGAGTGGGAGGTGTGTGTGTCTGTGTGTTCTGGTATAGGCTGACAATTGAGGCACACTGAGGTCTGTGTGCACATGTGTGTATATGTGTGCTGGTACAGCCTGCTCATTGAGTCATATTGAGTTTTTTGTGTGTGTGTGTGTGCAGGTAGAGGCAGCACATTGAGTCACAGTGAGGTGTATGTGTGTGATGTTATATGCTATGCACTGATTCATAGGGAGGTTTGTGTCTGTGTGTGTGCACTTTCTAGTTTAGGATTTGCATTGAATCACACTGAGCTGTGTTTTTGAGTGTCAGTATGTGTGCGTGTGTGGAGGTATGGGCTGTGGATTGACTCACATTTTGCCGTATGTGCTTCTCTGTGTGTGTATGTCTGCTAGCATATCCTGTGCACTAAGTCACAGGGAGCCATGTGTGTGTGTGTGTGTGTGTCCTGGTACAGAGTGTGCATTGATTCACAGTCAGCCATGTGTGTGTGTGTGAGTGCACTGGTATAGGATGTGCAGTGAGTCAGAGTGATGTGTGTGTGTGTCTGCATGTTCTGATATAGGCTGACCATTGTGTAACATTGAGGGTGTGTGTGTGTGTGTGCTGGTATAGGCTGCATATTTTGTCACAGTGAGCTGTGTGTGTGTGTATGTGTAGGTACAGGCTGTGCATTGAGTCACAGTGTGGGGTGTGTGTGTGATGTTATATTCTGTGCACTAGGACAGAGTGAGCCGTGTGTGTGTGCTGGTATAATCTGAACATTGAGTCACAGTGTGGTGTGGTGTGTGTGCCTTTGCTGGTATGGACTGTGCATTGAATCCCAGCCCTGTGTTCGTGTTTGTGTATTTGGTGCTGTAGAGTCTGCATGAGTCACAGTAAGATGTGTGTGTGTGTACTGCTATAGGCTGTACACTGAGCCATATTAAGGTGTGTTTCTGTGTGTGTGTGTGTGCGGGTATAGGCTATACATTGACTCACATTGAGCCATGTGTTTGTATGTGCTACTATACGCTATTCATTGAGTCTCAGTGAGCCATTGTTGTGTGTGTCTGTTTACTTGTATGGGCTTGGCATTGAGTCACAGAGAGGTGTTTGTGTGTGTTTGTGTGTCTGTGTGGTGGTATAAACTGCATTGAGTCACACGGCGGTGTGTGTGAGAGTGTGTGTGTGTGCAGGTAGAGGCTGGTATTGAACCACAGTGAGCCGTGTGTGTGTGTGCTGGAATAGGCAGAGCATTGAGTCTCAGGTGTGTGTATGTGTGTGTGTATGCTGGTGTGGTCTCTGCATTGATTCACTAAGGTGTGTTGTGTGTGTATGTACATGGAGCTGAAGACTGTACACTGATTCACAGTGAGCTGTGTGTGTATGTGTGTGTGCGTGTGATGGTATGGGCTTTGCATTGAGTCACTGAGGTGTGTGTCTGTGTGTGTATACCTGGAACTACAGACTGTGCACTGATTCACAATGAGCCATGTGTGAATGTGTGTATGTGATAGTATAGGGTGTTCATAGAGTCACAATGAGCCGTGCATATGTGTCTTTGCATGGGTGTTGTGGTATATGGTCTGCATTGTGTCACAGTGACTGTGCGTGTGTGTGTGTGTGTGTTTGTGATGGTATAGTACATGCATTGTATCAGAGAGAGCCATGCATGCGTCTCTGTGTGTGTGTGCTGGCATAGGCATTACATTGTGTCACAGTGAGCCATGTGTTTGTATGCTGGTGGAGACTCTGCATTGAGTCACAGTAAGACTTGTGTGTGTGCCAGTACAGGCTGTGCAAGGAGTCAGTGAGTCATATATGTGTGTGTGTGTGTGTGTGTGCTGATATATGAAGTGCATTGAGTCCAAGTGAATCATGTATGTTTGTGTGTGTTTGTGGGTGCTGCTATAGGTGGTTCACTGAGTCACAGTCAGGTATGTGTGAGTGTTTGTGTGTTCTTGTATAGGCTGTGCATTGATTCACAGTGAGGCATGTGTGTAAGCTGGTACAGGAGGTGCATTGAGTCACAGTGATGGTTGTGTTTGTGTGTGTGTGTGTGCTGCAGTAGGCTGTGTATTGAGTCACAGAAAGTGGGTCTTTGTGTGTGTATGTGCATGTACAGGCTGCGGTTTGAGTCACAGTGATGGGTGTCTCTGTGTGGTGTTATAGGCTGTGCATTGAATCACAGCCCTGTGTTAGTGTTGTGTATTTGGTGCTGTAGAGTCTGCATGAGTCACAGTAAGGTGTGTGTGTGTGCTGCTATATGCTGAGAATTGAGTCACACCTAGGTGAGTGTATGTGTATGTGTATGCTGATATGGGATTTGCATTGAATCACTGAGCGGTGTGTGTTTGTGTGTGTGTGTACTGCTATAGTCTGTACACTGAGCCATGTTAAGGTGTGTTTCTGTGTGTGTGTGTGCGGGTATAGGCTATGCATTGACTCACATTGAGCCATGTGTTTGTATGTGCTAGTATACACTGTTCATTGAGTCTCAGTGAGCCTTTGTTTTGTGTGTCTGTTTACTTGTATGGGCTTGGCATTGAGTCTCAGTCAGGTGTGTGTGTGTGTCTGTGTGGTGGTATCATCTGCATTGAGTCACACGGCGGTGTGTGTGAGAGTGTGTGTGTGTGCAGGTAGAGGCTGGTATTGAATGACAGTGAGCCGTGTGTGTGCCTGTGTGTGTGTGTGTGCTGGAATAGGCAGAGCATTGAGTCTCAGGTGTGTGTATGTGTGTGTGTATGCTGGTATGGTCTCTGCATTGATTCACTAAGGTGTGTTGTGTGTGTATGTACATGGAGCTGAAGACTGTACACTGATTCACAGTGAGCTGTGTGTGTATGTGTGTGTGTGTGTGATGGTATGGGCTTTGCATTGAGTCACTGAGGTGTGTGTCTGTGTGTGTATACCTGGAACTACAGACTGTGCACTGATTCACAATGAGCCATGTGTGAATGTGTGTATGTGATAGTATAGGGTGTGCATAGAGTCACAAAGAGCCGTGCATATGTGTCTTTGCATGGGTGTTGTGGTATAGGGTCTGCGTTGTGTCACAGTGACTGTGCGTGTGTGTGTGCTTGTGATGGTATAGTACGTGCATTGAATCAGAGAGAGCCATGCATGTGTCTCTGTGTGTGTGTGCTGGCATAGGCATTACATTGAGTCACAGTGAGCCATGTGTTTGTATGCTGGTGTAGACTCTGCATTGAGTCACAGTAAGCCTTGTGTGTGTGCCAGTACAGGCTGTGCATTGAGTCAGTGAGTCATATGTGTGTGTGTGTTTGTGTGTGTGTGTGCTGGTTTAGGCAGTGCATTGAGTCCAATGAGCAGTGTATGTTTGTGTGTGTGTGTGTGTGCTGCTCTAGGTGGTTCACTGAGTCACAGTCAGGTATGTGTGAGTGAGTGTTTGTGTGTTCTTCTATAGGCTGTGCATTGATTCACAGTGAGCTCTGTGTGTATGGTGGTATAGGCGGTGCATTGAATCACAGTGATGGTTGTTTTTCTGTGTGTATGCTGCAGTAGGCTGTGAATTGAGTCACAGAAGGTGGGTCTTTGTGTGTGTATGTGCAGGTACAAGCTGCAGTTCGAGTCACAGTGATGGGTGTCTCTGTGTGATGTTATAGGCTGTGCATTGAATCACAGCGAGCCGTATTAGTGTGTGTATGTGTATTTGTGTATGCGTGTGTGTGTGTGATGGTACAGGCTGAACATTGAGTCACTGAGGTGTGCATGTGTGTATGTGGTGTTACAGACTGTTCGTTAGGTCAAACTGAGCAATATGTGTGTGTAGGGGTGTGTGTGTACAGTTATTTGCTGTGCACTGAGTCACAGTGAACCATGTGTGTGTGGGGAGCTGGTATAGTCAGAGCACTGAGTCACAGTTGAATGTGTGGGAGTTGTTTGTGTATGTGTGTGTGTATTTGCTGGTGTAGACTGTGCATTGAGTCACAGTGAGTAGTGCGGTGTGTGTGTGCTGTGATGGTGTGGACTGTGGTTTTATCCACTTTGACCTGAACGGCTGTGTGTGTTTGTGTGTTTGTGTGTGTGTGTGTGTGCTGGCACTAGATGACAGTTGAGACAGAGTGGGCTGTGTGTCTGTGTGTGCGCTGGTATAGACTCTGTATTGAGTCACTGTGAGCTGTGTGTGTATGTGTGTGCTCGTATAGGCTGTGCATTGAGTCACAGTGAGGTGTTTGTGTGTGTGTGTGCTGGTACAGGAAGCGTTTTGAGTCACAGTCTCGTGTGTGTGTGTGTGCATGTGAGTTTGTGTGCTGGTATGGGCTTTATTGTGCTGGTATGGGCTTTATTGACTCATGGGTGTGTGTGTGAGTGTGGGTGATACAGACTGCATTGAGTCACAGTGCGCTGTGTGTGTGTGTGCTGGTATAGGCGATTTATTGAGTACCAGTGAGCCATGTGTGAGTGCGTGTTGGTGTGTGTGTGTGTGTACTGGTATAGGCTGTGCATTGAGTCACAGTGAGGCCTGCATCTGTGCATGTCTGTGTTTGTGTGTGTGTGTTTGCTGGTATAGGCTGAGCTTTGAATCACTCTGAGGTGTGTGTGCATGTGCTGGTAAAATTGTGCCTTGATTCACTGTGCCATGTGAGTGTGTGTGCACGCTGGTATAGGTTGTGCATTGAGTCAGAGTGGGAGGTGTGTGTGTCTGTGTGTTCTGGTATAGGCTGACAATTGAGGCACACTGAGGTCTGTGTGCACATGTGTGTATATGTGTGCTGGTACAGCCTGCTCATTGAGTCATATTGAGTTTTGTGTGTGTGTGTGTGCAGGCAGAGGCAGCACATTGAGTCACAGTGAGGTGTATGTGTGTGATGTTATATGCTATGCACTGATTCATAGGGAGGTTTGTGTCTGTGTGTGTGCACTTTCTAGTTTAGGATTTGCATTGAATCACACTGAGCTGTGTTTTTGAGTGTCAGTATGTGTGCGTGTGTGGAGGTATGGGCTGTGGATTGACTCACATTTTGCCGTATGTGCTTCTCTGTGTGTGTATGTCTGCTAGCATATCCTGTGCACTAAGTCACAGGGAGCCATGTGTGTGTGTGTGTGTGTGTCCTGGTACAGAGTGTGCATTGATTCACAGTCAGCCATGTGTGTGTGTGTGTGAGTGCACTGGTATAGGATGTGCAGTGAGTCAGAGTGATGTGTGTGTGTGTCTGCATGTTCTGATATAGGCTGACCATTGTGTAACATTGAGGGTGTGTGTGTGTGTGTGCTGGTATAGGCTGCATATTTTGTCACAGTGAGCTGTGTGTGTGTGTATGTGTAGGTACAGGCTGTGCATTGAGTCACAGTGTGGGGTGTGTGTGTGATGTTATATTCTGTGCACTAGGACAGAGTGAGCCGTGTGTGTGTGCTGGTATAATCTGAACATTGAGTCACAGTGTGGTGTGGTGTGTGTGCCTTTGCTGGTATGGACTGTGCATTGAATCCCAGCCCTGTGTTCGTGTTTGTGTATTTGGTGCTGTAGAGTCTGCATGAGTCACAGTAAGATGTGTGTGTGTGTACTGCTATAGGCTGTACACTGAGCCATATTAAGGTGTGTTTCTGTGTGTGTGTGTGCGGGTATAGGCTATGCATTGACTCACATTGAGCCATGTGTTTGTATGTGCTACTATACGCTATTCATTGAGTCTCAGTGAGCCATTGTTGTGTGTGTCTGTTTACTTGCATGGGCTTGGCATTGAGTCACAGAGAGGTGTTTGTGTGTGTTTGTGTGTCTGTGTGGTGGTATAAACTGCATTGAGTCACACGGCGGTGTGTGTGAGAGTGTGTGTGTGTGCAGGTACAGGCTGGTATTGAACCACAGTGAGCCGTGTGTGTGTGTGCTGGAATAGGCAGAGCATTGAGTCTCAGGTGTGTGTATGTGTGTGTGTATGCTGGTGTGGTCTCTGCATTGATTCACTAAGGTGTGTTGTGTGTGTATGTACATGGAGCTGAAGACTGTACACTGATTCACAGTGAGCTGTGTGTGTATGTGTGTGTGTGTGTGATGGTATGGGCTTTGCATTGAGTCACTGAGGTGTGTGTCTGTGTGTGTATACCTGGAACTACAGACTGTGCACTGATTCACAATGAGCCATGTGTGAATGTGTGTATGTGATAGTATAGGGTGTTCATAGAGTCACAATGAGCCGTGCATATGTGTCTTTGCATGGGTGTTGTGGTATAGGCTGTGCATTGTGTCACAGTGACTGTGCGTGTGTGTGTGTGTGTGTTTGTGATGGTATAGTACATGCATTGTATCAGAGAGAGCCATGCATGCGTCTCTGTGTGTGTGTGCTGGCATAGGCATTACATTGTGTCACAGTGAGCCATGTGTTTATATGCTGGTGGAGACTCTGCATTGAGTCACAGTAAGACTTGTGTGTGTGCCAGTACAGGCTGTGCAAGGAGTCAGTGAGTCATATATGTGTGTGTGTGTGTGTGTGTGCTGATATATGAAGTGCATTGAGTCCAAGTGAATCATGTATGTTTGTGTGTGTTTGTGGGTGCTGCTATAGGTGGTTCACTGAGTCACAGTCAGGTATGTGTGAGTGTTTGTGTGTTCTTGTATAGGCTGTGCATTGATTCACAGTGAGGCATGTGTGTAAGCTGGTACAGGAGGTGCATTGAGTCACAGTGATGGTTGTGTTTGTGTGTGTGTGTGTGCTGCAGTAGGCTGTGTATTGAGTCACAGAAAGTGGGTCTTTGTGTGTGTATGTGCATGTACAGGCTGCGGTTTGAGTCACAGTGATGGGTGTCTCTGTGTGGTGTTATAGGCTGTGCATTGAATCACAGCCCTGTGTTAGTGTTGTGTATTTGGTGCTGTAGAGTCTGCATGAGTCACAGTAAGGTGTGTGTGTGTGCTGCTATATGCTGAGAATTGAGTCACACCTAGGTGAGTGTATGTGTATGTGTATGCTGATATGGGATTTGCATTGAATCACTGAGCGGTGTGTGTTTGTGTGTGTGTGTACTGCTATAGTCTGTACACTGAGCCATGTTAAGGTGTGTTTCTGTGTGTGTGTGTGCGGGTATAGGCTATGCATTGACTCACATTGAGCCATGTGTTTGTATGTGCTAGTATACACTGTTCATTGAGTCTCAGTGAGCCTTTGTTTTGTGTGTCTGTTTACTTGTATGGGCTTGGCATTGAGTCTCAGTCAGGTGTGTGTGTGTGTCTGTGTGGTGGTATCATCTGCATTGAGTCACACGGCGGTGTGTGTGAGAGTGTGTGTGTGTGCAGGTAGAGGCTGGTATTGAATGACAGTGAGCCGTGTGTGTGCCTGTGTGTGTGTGTGTGCTGGAATAGGCAGAGCATTGAGTCTCAGGTGTGTGTATGTGTGTGTGTATGCTGGTATGGTCTCTGCATTGATTCACTAAGGTGTGTTGTGTGTGTATGTACATGGAGCTGAAGACTGTACACTGATTCACAGTGAGCTGTGTGTGTATGTGTGTGTGTGTGTGATGGTATGGGCTTTGCATTGAGTCACTGAGGTGTGTGTCTGTGTGTGTATACCTGGAACTACAGACTGTGCACTGATTCACAATGAGCCATGTGTGAATGTGTGTATGTGATAGTATAGGGTGTGCATAGAGTCACAAAGAGCCGTGCATATGTGTCTTTGCATGGGTGTTGTGGTATAGGGTCTGCGTTGTGTCACAGTGACTGTGCGTGTGTGTGTGCTTGTGATGGTATAGTACGTGCATTGAATCAGAGAGAGCCATGCATGTGTCTCTGTGTGTGTGTGCTGGCATAGGCATTACATTGAGTCACAGTGAGCCATGTGTTTTTATGCTGGTGTAGACTCTGCATTGAGTCACAGTAAGCCTTGTGTGTGTGCCAGTACAGGCTGTGCATTGAGTCAGTGAGTCATATGTGTGTGTGTGTTTGTGTGTGTGTGTGCTGGTTTAGGCAGTGCATTGAGTCCAATGAGCAGTGTATGTTTGTGTGTGTGTGTGTGTGCTGCTATAGGTGGTTCACTGAGTCACAGTCAGGTATGTGTGAGTGAGTGTTTGTGTGTTCTTCTATAGGCTGTGCATTGATTCACAGTGAGCTCTGTGTGTATGGTGGTATAGGCGGTGCATTGAATCACAGTGATGGTTGTTTTTCTGTGTGTATGCTGCAGTAGGCTGTGAATTGAGTCACAGAAGGTGGGTCTTTGTGTGTGTATGTGCAGGTACAAGCTGCAGTTCGAGTCACAGTGATGGGTGTCTCTGTGTGATGTTATAGGCTGTGCATTGAATCACAGCGAGCCGTATTAGTGTGTGTACGTGTATTTGTGTATGCGTGTGTGTGTGTGATGGTACAGGCTGAACATTGAGTCACTGAGGTGTGCATGTGTGTATGTGGTGTTACAGACTGTTCGTTAGGTCAAACTGAGCAATATGTGTGTGTAGGGGTGTGTGTGTACAGTTATTTGCTGTGCACTGAGTCACAGTGAACCATGTGTGTGTGGGGAGCTGGTATAGTCAGAGCACTGAGTCACAGTTGAATGTGTGGGAGTTGTTTGTGTATGTGTGTGTGTATTTGCTGGTGTAGACTGTGCATTGAGTCACAGTGAGTAGTGCGGTGTGTGTGTGCTGTGATGGTGTGGACTGTGGTTTTATCCACTTTGACCTGAACGGCTGTGTGTGTTTGTGTGTTTGTGTGTGTGTGTGTGTGCTGGCACTAGATGACAGTTGAGACAGAGTGGGCTGTGTGTCTGTGTGTGCGCTGGTATAGACTCTGTATTGAGTCACTGTGAGCTGTGTGTGTATGTGTGTGCTCGTATAGGCTGTGCATTGAGTCACAGTGAGGTGTTTGTGTGTGTGTGTGCTGGTACAGGAAGCGTTTTGAGTCACAGTCTCGTGTGTGTGTGTGTGCATGTGAGTTTGTGTGCTGGTATGGGCTTTATTGTGCTGGTATGGGCTTTATTGACTCATGGGTGTGTGTGTGAGTGTGGGTGATACAGACTGCATTGAGTCACAGTGCGCTGTGTGTGTGTGTGCTGGTATAGGCGATTTATTGAGTACCAGTGAGCCATGTGTGAGTGCGTGTTGGTGTGTGTGTGTGTGTACTGGTATAGGCTGTGCATTGAGTCACAGTGAGGCCTGCATCTGTGCATGTCTGTGTTTGTGTGTGTGTGTTTGCTGGTATAGGCTGAGCTTTGAATCACTCTGAGGTGTGTGTGCATGTGCTGGTAAAATTGTGCCTTGATTCACTGTGCCATGTGAGTGTGTGTGCACGCTGGTATAGGTTGTGCATTGAGTCAGAGTGGGAGGTGTGTGTGTCTGTGTGTTCTGGTATAGGCTGACAATTGAGGCACACTGAGGTCTGTGTGCACATGTGTGTATATGTGTGCTGGTACAGCCTGCTCATTGAGTCATATTGAGTTTTTTGTGTGTGTGTGTGCAGGTAGAGGCAGCACATTGAGTCACAGTGAGGTGTATGTGTGTGATGTTATATGCTATGCACTGATTCATAGGGAGGTTTGTGTCTGTGTGTGTGCACTTTCTAGTTTAGGATTTGCATTGAATCACACTGAGCTGTGTTTTTGAGTGTCAGTATGTGTGCGTGTGTGGAGGTATGGGCTGTGGATTGACTCACATTTTGCCGTATGTGCTTCTCTGTGTGTGTATGTCTGCTAGCATATCCTGTGCACTAAGTCACAGGGAGCCATGTGTGTGTGTGTGTGTGTGTCCTGGTACAGAGTGTGCATTGATTCACAGTCAGCCATGTGTGTGTGTGTGTGAGTGCACTGGTATAAGATGTGCAGTGAGTCAGAGTGATGTGTGTGTGTGTCTGCATGTTCTGATATAGGCTGACCATTGTGTAACATTGAGGGTGTGTGTGTGTGTGTGCTGGTATAGGCTGCATATTTTGTCACAGTGAGCTGTGTGTGTGTGTATGTGTAGGTACAGGCTGTGCATTGAGTCACAGTGTGGGGTGTGTGTGTGATGTTATATTCTGTGCACTAGGACAGAGTGAGCCGTGTGTGTGTGCTGGTATAATCTGAACATTGAGTCACAGTGTGGTGTGGTGTGTGTGCCTTTGCTGGTATGGACTGTGCATTGAATCCCAGCCCTGTGTTCGTGTTTGTGTATTTGGTGCTGTAGAGTCTGCATGAGTCACAGTAAGATGTGTGTGTGTGTACTGCTATAGGCTGTACACTGAGCCATATTAAGGTGTGTTTCTGTGTGTGTGTGTGCGGGTATAGGCTATGCATTGACTCACATTGAGCCATGTGTTTGTATGTGCTACTATACGCTATTCATTGAGTCTCAGTGAGCCATTGTTGTGTGTGTCTGTTTACTTGCATGGGCTTGGCATTGAGTCACAGAGAGGTGTTTGTGTGTGTTTGTGTGTCTGTGTGGTGGTATAAACTGCATTGAGTCACACGGCGGTGTGTGTGAGAGTGTGTGTGTGTGCAGGTACAGGCTGGTATTGAACCACAGTGAGCCGTGTGTGTGTGTGCTGGAATAGGCAGAGCATTGAGTCTCAGGTGTGTGTATGTGTGTGTGTATGCTGGTATGGTCTCTGCATTGATTCACTAAGGTGTGTTGTGTGTGTATGTACATGGAGCTGAAGACTGTACACTGATTCACAGTGAGCTGTGTGTGTATGTGTGTGTGCGTGTGATGGTATGGGCTTTGCATTGAGTCACTGAGGTGTGTGTCTGTGTGTGTATACCTGGAACTACAGACTGTGCACTGATTCACAATGAGCCATGTGTGAATGTGTGTATGTGATAGTATAGGGTGTTCATAGAGTCACAATGAGCCGTGCATATGTGTCTTTGCATGGGTGTTGTGGTATAGGGTCTGCATTGTGTCACAGTGACTGTGCGTGTGTGTGTGTTTGTGATGGTATAGTACATGCATTGTATCAGAGAGAGCCATGCATGCGTCTCTGTGTGTGTGTGCTGGCATAGGCATTACCTTGTGTCACAGTGAGCCATGTGTTTGTATGCTGGTGGAGACTCTGCATTGAGTCACAGTAAGACTTGTGTGTGTGCCAGTACAGGCTGTGCAAGGAGTCAGTGAGTCATATATGTGTGTGTGTGTGTGTGTGTGCTGATATATGAAGTGCATTGAGTCCAAGTGAATCATGTATGTTTGTGTGTGTTTGTGGGTGCTGCTATAGGTGGTTCACTGAGTCACAGTCAGGTATGTGTGAGTGTTTGTGTGTTCTTGTATAGGCTGTGCATTGATTCACAGTGAGGCATGTGTGTAAGCTGGTACAGGAGGTGCATTGAGTCACAGTGATGGTTGTGTTTGTGTGTGTGTGTGTGCTGCAGTAGGCTGTGTATTGAGTCACAGAAAGTGGGTCTTTGTGTGTGTATGTGCATGTACAGGCTGCGGTTTGAGTCACAGTGATGGGTGTCTCTGTGTGGTGTTATAGGCTGTGCATTGAATCACAGCCCTGTGTTAGTGTTGTGTATTTGGTGCTGTAGAGTCTGCATGAGTCACAGTAAGGTGTGTGTGTGTGCTGCTATATGCTGAGAATTGAGTCACACCTAGGTGAGTGTATGTGTATGTGTATGCTGATATGGGATTTGCATTGAATCACTGAGCGGTGTGTGTTTGTGTGTGTGTGTACTGCTATAGTCTGTACACTGAGCCATGTTAAGGTGTGTTTCTGTGTGTGTGTGTGCGGGTATAGGCTATGCATTGACTCACATTGAGCCATGTGTTTGTATGTGCTAGTATACACTGTTCATTGAGTCTCAGTGAGCCTTTGTTTTGTGTGTCTGTTTACTTGTATGGGCTTGGCATTGAGTCTCAGTCAGGTGTGTGTGTGTGTCTGTGTGGTGGTATCATCTGCATTGAGTCACACGGCGGTGTGTGTGAGAGTGTGTGTGTGTGCAGGTAGAGGCTGGTATTGAATGACAGTGAGCCGTGTGTGTGCCTGTGTGTGTGTGTGTGCTGGAATAGGCAGAGCATTGAGTCTCAGGTGTGTGTATGTGTGTGTGTATGCTGGTATGGTCTCTGCATTGATTCACTAAGGTGTGTTGTGTGTGTATGTACATGGAGCTGAAGACTGTACACTGATTCACAGTGAGCTGTGTGTGTATGTGTGTGTGTGTGTGATGGTATGGGCTTTGCATTGAGTCACTGAGGTGTGTGTCTGTGTGTGTATACCTGGAACTACAGACTGTGCACTGATTCACAATGAGCCATGTGTGAATGTGTGTATGTGATAGTATAGGGTGTGCATAGAGTCACAAAGAGCCGTGCATATGTGTCTTTGCATGGGTGTTGTGGTATAGGGTCTGCGTTGTGTCACAGTGACTGTGCGTGTGTGTGTGCTTGTGATGGTATAGTACGTGCATTGAATCAGAGAGAGCCATGCATGTGTCTCTGTGTGTGTGTGCTGGCATAGGCATTACATTGAGTCACAGTGAGCCATGTGTTTGTATGCTGGTGTAGACTCTGCATTGAGTCACAGTAAGCCTTGTGTGTGTGCCAGTACAGGCTGTGCATTGAGTCAGTGAGTCATATGTGTGTGTGTGTTTGTGTGTGTGTGTGCTGGTTTAGGCAGTGCATTGAGTCCAATGAGCAGTGTATGTTTGTGTGTGTGTGTGTGTGCTGCTATAGGTGGTTCACTGAGTCACAGTCAGGTATGTGTGAGTGAGTGTTTGTGTGTTCTTCTATAGGCTGTGCATTGATTCACAGTGAGCTCTGTGTGTATGGTGGTATAGGCGGTGCATTGAATCACAGTGATGGTTGTTTTTCTGTGTGTATGCTGCAGTAGGCTGTGAATTGAGTCACAGAAGGTGGGTCTTTGTGTGTGTATGTGCAGGTACAAGCTGCAGTTCGAGTCACAGTGATGGGTGTCTCTGTGTGATGTTATAGGCTGTGCATTGAATCACAGCGAGCCGTATTAGTGTGTGTACGTGTATTTGTGTATGCGTGTGTGTGTGTGATGGTACAGGCTGAACATTGAGTCACTGAGGTGTGCATGTGTGTATGTGGTGTTACAGACTGTTCGTTAGGTCAAACTGAGCAATATGTGTGTGTAGGGGTGTGTGTGTACAGTTATTTGCTGTGCACTGAGTCACAGTGAACCATGTGTGTGTGGGGAGCTGGTATAGTCAGAGCACTGAGTCACAGTTGAATGTGTGGGAGTTGTTTGTGTATGTGTGTGTGTATTTGCTGGTGTAGACTGTGCATTGAGTCACAGTGAGTAGTGCGGTGTGTGTGTGCTGTGATGGTGTGGACTGTGGTTTTATCCACTTTGACCTGAACGGCTGTGTGTGTTTGTGTGTTTGTGTGTGTGTGTGTGTGCTGGCACTAGATGACAGTTGAGACAGAGTGGGCTGTGTGTCTGTGTGTGCGCTGGTATAGACTCTGTATTGAGTCACTGTGAGCTGTGTGTGTATGTGTGTGCTCGTATAGGCTGTGCATTGAGTCACAGTGAGGTGTTTGTGTGTGTGTGTGCTGGTACAGGAAGCGTTTTGAGTCACAGTCTCGTGTGTGTGTGTGTGCATGTGAGTTTGTGTGCTGGTATGGGCTTTATTGTGCTGGTATGGGCTTTATTGACTCATGGGTGTGTGTGTGAGTGTGGGTGATACAGACTGCATTGAGTCACAGTGCGCTGTGTGTGTGTGTGCTGGTATAGGCGATTTATTGAGTACCAGTGAGCCATGTGTGAGTGCGTGTTGGTGTGTGTGTGTGTGTACTGGTATAGGCTGTGCATTGAGTCACAGTGAGGCCTGCATCTGTGCATGTCTGTGTTTGTGTGTGTGTGTTTGCTGGTATAGGCTGAGCTTTGAATCACTCTGAGGTGTGTGTGCATGTGCTGGTAAAATTGTGCCTTGATTCACTGTGCCATGTGAGTGTGTGTGCACGCTGGTATAGGTTGTGCATTGAGTCAGAGTGGGAGGTGTGTGTGTCTGTGTGTTCTGGTATAGGCTGACAATTGAGGCACACTGAGGTCTGTGTGCACATGTGTGTATATGTGTGCTGGTACAGCCTGCTCATTGAGTCATATTGAGTTTTGTGTGTGTGTGTGTGCAGGCAGAGGCAGCACATTGAGTCACAGTGAGGTGTATGTGTGTGATGTTATATGCTATGCACTGATTCATAGGGAGGTTTGTGTCTGTGTGTGTGCACTTTCTAGTTTAGGATTTGCATTGAATCACACTGAGCTGTGTTTTTGAGTGTCAGTATGTGTGCGTGTGTGGAGGTATGGGCTGTGGATTGACTCACATTTTGCCGTATGTGCTTCTCTGTGTGTGTATGTCTGCTAGCATATCCTGTGCACTAAGTCACAGGGAGCCATGTGTGTGTGTGTGTGTGTGTCCTGGTACAGAGTGTGCATTGATTCACAGTCAGCCATGTGTGTGTGTGTGTGAGTGCACTGGTATAGGATGTGCAGTGAGTCAGAGTGATGTGTGTGTGTGTCTGCATGTTCTGATATAGGCTGACCATTGTGTAACATTGAGGGTGTGTGTGTGTGTGTGCTGGTATAGGCTGCATATTTTGTCACAGTGAGCTGTGTGTGTGTGTATGTGTAGGTACAGGCTGTGCATTGAGTCACAGTGTGGGGTGTGTGTGTGATGTTATATTCTGTGCACTAGGACAGAGTGAGCCGTGTGTGTGTGCTGGTATAATCTGAACATTGAGTCACAGTGTGGTGTGGTGTGTGTGCCTTTGCTGGTATGGACTGTGCATTGAATCCCAGCCCTGTGTTCGTGTTTGTGTATTTGGTGCTGTAGAGTCTGCATGAGTCACAGTAAGATGTGTGTGTGTGTACTGCTATAGGCTGTACACTGAGCCATATTAAGGTGTGTTTCTGTGTGTGTGTGTGCGGGTATAGGCTATGCATTGACTCACATTGAGCCATGTGTTTGTATGTGCTACTATACGCTATTCATTGAGTCTCAGTGAGCCATTGTTGTGTGTGTCTGTTTACTTGCATGGGCTTGGCATTGAGTCACAGAGAGGTGTTTGTGTGTGTTTGTGTGTCTGTGTGGTGGTATAAACTGCATTGAGTCACACGGCGGTGTGTGTGAGAGTGTGTGTGTGTGCAGGTACAGGCTGGTATTGAACCACAGTGAGCCGTGTGTGTGTGTGCTGGAATAGGCAGAGCATTGAGTCTCAGGTGTGTGTATGTGTGTGTGTATGCTGGTGTGGTCTCTGCATTGATTCACTAAGGTGTGTTGTGTGTGTATGTACATGGAGCTGAAGACTGTACACTGATTCACAGTGAGCTGTGTGTGTATGTGTGTGTGTGTGTGATGGTATGGGCTTTGCATTGAGTCACTGAGGTGTGTGTCTGTGTGTGTATACCTGGAACTACAGACTGTGCACTGATTCACAATGAGCCATGTGTGAATGTGTGTATGTGATAGTATAGGGTGTTCATAGAGTCACAATGAGCCGTGCATATGTGTCTTTGCATGGGTGTTGTGG
Source organism: Pseudorca crassidens (assembly GCF_039906515.1). Lineage (NCBI taxonomy): Eukaryota > Metazoa > Chordata > Mammalia > Artiodactyla > Delphinidae > Pseudorca > Pseudorca crassidens. The sequence continues at coordinate 327,671 of NW_027135947.1, read as the reverse complement.
TATAGGCTGTGCATTGTGTCACAGTGACTGTGCGTGTGTGTGTGTGTGTGTTTGTGATGGTATAGTACATGCATTGTATCAGAGAGAGCCATGCATGCGTCTCTGTGTGTGTGTGCTGGCATAGGCATTACATTGTGTCACAGTGAGCCATGTGTTTATATGCTGGTGGAGACTCTGCATTGAGTCACAGTAAGACTTGTGTGTGTGCCAGTACAGGCTGTGCAAGGAGTCAGTGAGTCATATATGTGTGTGTGTGTGTGTGTGTGCTGATATATGAAGTGCATTGAGTCCAAGTGAATCATGTATGTTTGTGTGTGTTTGTGGGTGCTGCTATAGGTGGTTCACTGAGTCACAGTCAGGTATGTGTGAGTGTTTGTGTGTTCTTGTATAGGCTGTGCATTGATTCACAGTGAGGCATGTGTGTAAGCTGGTACAGGAGGTGCATTGAGTCACAGTGATGGTTGTGTTTGTGTGTGTGTGTGTGCTGCAGTAGGCTGTGTATTGAGTCACAGAAAGTGGGTCTTTGTGTGTGTATGTGCATGTACAGGCTGCGGTTTGAGTCACAGTGATGGGTGTCTCTGTGTGGTGTTATAGGCTGTGCATTGAATCACAGCCCTGTGTTAGTGTTGTGTATTTGGTGCTGTAGAGTCTGCATGAGTCACAGTAAGGTGTGTGTGTGTGCTGCTATATGCTGAGAATTGAGTCACACCTAGGTGAGTGTATGTGTATGTGTATGCTGATATGGGATTTGCATTGAATCACTGAGCGGTGTGTGTTTGTGTGTGTGTGTACTGCTATAGTCTGTACACTGAGCCATGTTAAGGTGTGTTTCTGTGTGTGTGTGTGCGGGTATAGGCTATGCATTGACTCACATTGAGCCATGTGTTTGTATGTGCTAGTATACACTGTTCATTGAGTCTCAGTGAGCCTTTGTTTTGTGTGTCTGTTTACTTGTATGGGCTTGGCATTGAGTCTCAGTCAGGTGTGTGTGTGTGTCTGTGTGGTGGTATCATCTGCATTGAGTCACACGGCGGTGTGTGTGAGAGTGTGTGTGTGTGCAGGTAGAGGCTGGTATTGAATGACAGTGAGCCGTGTGTGTGCCTGTGTGTGTGTGTGTGCTGGAATAGGCAGAGCATTGAGTCTCAGGTGTGTGTATGTGTGTGTGTATGCTGGTATGGTCTCTGCATTGATTCACTAAGGTGTGTTGTGTGTGTATGTACATGGAGCTGAAGACTGTACACTGATTCACAGTGAGCTGTGTGTGTATGTGTGTGTGTGTGTGATGGTATGGGCTTTGCATTGAGTCACTGAGGTGTGTGTCTGTGTGTGTATACCTGGAACTACAGACTGTGCACTGATTCACAATGAGCCATGTGTGAATGTGTGTATGTGATAGTATAGGGTGTGCATAGAGTCACAAAGAGCCGTGCATATGTGTCTTTGCATGGGTGTTGTGGTATAGGGTCTGCGTTGTGTCACAGTGACTGTGCGTGTGTGTGTGCTTGTGATGGTATAGTACGTGCATTGAATCAGAGAGAGCCATGCATGTGTCTCTGTGTGTGTGTGCTGGCATAGGCATTACATTGAGTCACAGTGAGCCATGTGTTTTTATGCTGGTGTAGACTCTGCATTGAGTCACAGTAAGCCTTGTGTGTGTGCCAGTACAGGCTGTGCATTGAGTCAGTGAGTCATATGTGTGTGTGTGTTTGTGTGTGTGTGTGCTGGTTTAGGCAGTGCATTGAGTCCAATGAGCAGTGTATGTTTGTGTGTGTGTGTGTGTGCTGCTATAGGTGGTTCACTGAGTCACAGTCAGGTATGTGTGAGTGAGTGTTTGTGTGTTCTTCTATAGGCTGTGCATTGATTCACAGTGAGCTCTGTGTGTATGGTGGTATAGGCGGTGCATTGAATCACAGTGATGGTTGTTTTTCTGTGTGTATGCTGCAGTAGGCTGTGAATTGAGTCACAGAAGGTGGGTCTTTGTGTGTGTATGTGCAGGTACAAGCTGCAGTTCGAGTCACAGTGATGGGTGTCTCTGTGTGATGTTATAGGCTGTGCATTGAATCACAGCGAGCCGTATTAGTGTGTGTACGTGTATTTGTGTATGCGTGTGTGTGTGTGATGGTACAGGCTGAACATTGAGTCACTGAGGTGTGCATGTGTGTATGTGGTGTTACAGACTGTTCGTTAGGTCAAACTGAGCAATATGTGTGTGTAGGGGTGTGTGTGTACAGTTATTTGCTGTGCACTGAGTCACAGTGAACCATGTGTGTGTGGGGAGCTGGTATAGTCAGAGCACTGAGTCACAGTTGAATGTGTGGGAGTTGTTTGTGTATGTGTGTGTGTATTTGCTGGTGTAGACTGTGCATTGAGTCACAGTGAGTAGTGCGGTGTGTGTGTGCTGTGATGGTGTGGACTGTGGTTTTATCCACTTTGACCTGAACGGCTGTGTGTGTTTGTGTGTTTGTGTGTGTGTGTGTGTGCTGGCACTAGATGACAGTTGAGACAGAGTGGGCTGTGTGTCTGTGTGTGCGCTGGTATAGACTCTGTATTGAGTCACTGTGAGCTGTGTGTGTATGTGTGTGCTCGTATAGGCTGTGCATTGAGTCACAGTGAGGTGTTTGTGTGTGTGTGTGCTGGTACAGGAAGCGTTTTGAGTCACAGTCTCGTGTGTGTGTGTGTGCATGTGAGTTTGTGTGCTGGTATGGGCTTTATTGTGCTGGTATGGGCTTTATTGACTCATGGGTGTGTGTGTGAGTGTGGGTGATACAGACTGCATTGAGTCACAGTGCGCTGTGTGTGTGTGTGCTGGTATAGGCGATTTATTGAGTACCAGTGAGCCATGTGTGAGTGCGTGTTGGTGTGTGTGTGTGTGTACTGGTATAGGCTGTGCATTGAGTCACAGTGAGGCCTGCATCTGTGCATGTCTGTGTTTGTGTGTGTGTGTTTGCTGGTATAGGCTGAGCTTTGAATCACTCTGAGGTGTGTGTGCATGTGCTGGTAAAATTGTGCCTTGATTCACTGTGCCATGTGAGTGTGTGTGCACGCTGGTATAGGTTGTGCATTGAGTCAGAGTGGGAGGTGTGTGTGTCTGTGTGTTCTGGTATAGGCTGACAATTGAGGCACACTGAGGTCTGTGTGCACATGTGTGTATATGTGTGCTGGTACAGCCTGCTCATTGAGTCATATTGAGTTTTTTGTGTGTGTGTGTGCAGGTAGAGGCAGCACATTGAGTCACAGTGAGGTGTATGTGTGTGATGTTATATGCTATGCACTGATTCATAGGGAGGTTTGTGTCTGTGTGTGTGCACTTTCTAGTTTAGGATTTGCATTGAATCACACTGAGCTGTGTTTTTGAGTGTCAGTATGTGTGCGTGTGTGGAGGTATGGGCTGTGGATTGACTCACATTTTGCCGTATGTGCTTCTCTGTGTGTGTATGTCTGCTAGCATATCCTGTGCACTAAGTCACAGGGAGCCATGTGTGTGTGTGTGTGTGTGTCCTGGTACAGAGTGTGCATTGATTCACAGTCAGCCATGTGTGTGTGTGTGTGAGTGCACTGGTATAAGATGTGCAGTGAGTCAGAGTGATGTGTGTGTGTGTCTGCATGTTCTGATATAGGCTGACCATTGTGTAACATTGAGGGTGTGTGTGTGTGTGTGCTGGTATAGGCTGCATATTTTGTCACAGTGAGCTGTGTGTGTGTGTATGTGTAGGTACAGGCTGTGCATTGAGTCACAGTGTGGGGTGTGTGTGTGATGTTATATTCTGTGCACTAGGACAGAGTGAGCCGTGTGTGTGTGCTGGTATAATCTGAACATTGAGTCACAGTGTGGTGTGGTGTGTGTGCCTTTGCTGGTATGGACTGTGCATTGAATCCCAGCCCTGTGTTCGTGTTTGTGTATTTGGTGCTGTAGAGTCTGCATGAGTCACAGTAAGATGTGTGTGTGTGTACTGCTATAGGCTGTACACTGAGCCATATTAAGGTGTGTTTCTGTGTGTGTGTGTGCGGGTATAGGCTATGCATTGACTCACATTGAGCCATGTGTTTGTATGTGCTACTATACGCTATTCATTGAGTCTCAGTGAGCCATTGTTGTGTGTGTCTGTTTACTTGCATGGGCTTGGCATTGAGTCACAGAGAGGTGTTTGTGTGTGTTTGTGTGTCTGTGTGGTGGTATAAACTGCATTGAGTCACACGGCGGTGTGTGTGAGAGTGTGTGTGTGTGCAGGTACAGGCTGGTATTGAACCACAGTGAGCCGTGTGTGTGTGTGCTGGAATAGGCAGAGCATTGAGTCTCAGGTGTGTGTATGTGTGTGTGTATGCTGGTATGGTCTCTGCATTGATTCACTAAGGTGTGTTGTGTGTGTATGTACATGGAGCTGAAGACTGTACACTGATTCACAGTGAGCTGTGTGTGTATGTGTGTGTGCGTGTGATGGTATGGGCTTTGCATTGAGTCACTGAGGTGTGTGTCTGTGTGTGTATACCTGGAACTACAGACTGTGCACTGATTCACAATGAGCCATGTGTGAATGTGTGTATGTGATAGTATAGGGTGTTCATAGAGTCACAATGAGCCGTGCATATGTGTCTTTGCATGGGTGTTGTGGTATAGGGTCTGCATTGTGTCACAGTGACTGTGCGTGTGTGTGTGTTTGTGATGGTATAGTACATGCATTGTATCAGAGAGAGCCATGCATGCGTCTCTGTGTGTGTGTGCTGGCATAGGCATTACATTGTGTCACAGTGAGCCATGTGTTTGTATGCTGGTGGAGACTCTGCATTGAGTCACAGTAAGACTTGTGTGTGTGCCAGTACAGGCTGTGCAAGGAGTCAGTGAGTCATATATGTGTGTGTGTGTGTGTGTGTGCTGATATATGAAGTGCATTGAGTCCAAGTGAATCATGTATGTTTGTGTGTGTTTGTGGGTGCTGCTATAGGTGGTTCACTGAGTCACAGTCAGGTATGTGTGAGTGTTTGTGTGTTCTTGTATAGGCTGTGCATTGATTCACAGTGAGGCATGTGTGTAAGCTGGTACAGGAGGTGCATTGAGTCACAGTGATGGTTGTGTTTGTGTGTGTGTGTGTGCTGCAGTAGGCTGTGTATTGAGTCACAGAAAGTGGGTCTTTGTGTGTGTATGTGCATGTACAGGCTGCGGTTTGAGTCACAGTGATGGGTGTCTCTGTGTGGTGTTATAGGCTGTGCATTGAATCACAGCCCTGTGTTAGTGTTGTGTATTTGGTGCTGTAGAGTCTGCATGAGTCACAGTAAGGTGTGTGTGTGTGCTGCTATATGCTGAGAATTGAGTCACACCTAGGTGAGTGTATGTGTATGTGTATGCTGATATGGGATTTGCATTGAATCACTGAGCGGTGTGTGTTTGTGTGTGTGTGTACTGCTATAGTCTGTACACTGAGCCATGTTAAGGTGTGTTTCTGTGTGTGTGTGTGCGGGTATAGGCTATGCATTGACTCACATTGAGCCATGTGTTTGTATGTGCTAGTATACACTGTTCATTGAGTCTCAGTGAGCCTTTGTTTTGTGTGTCTGTTTACTTGTATGGGCTTGGCATTGAGTCTCAGTCAGGTGTGTGTGTGTGTCTGTGTGGTGGTATCATCTGCATTGAGTCACACGGCGGTGTGTGTGAGAGTGTGTGTGTGTGCAGGTAGAGGCTGGTATTGAATGACAGTGAGCCGTGTGTGTGCCTGTGTGTGTGTGTGTGCTGGAATAGGCAGAGCATTGAGTCTCAGGTGTGTGTATGTGTGTGTGTATGCTGGTATGGTCTCTGCATTGATTCACTAAGGTGTGTTGTGTGTGTATGTACATGGAGCTGAAGACTGTACACTGATTCACAGTGAGCTGTGTGTGTATGTGTGTGTGTGTGTGATGGTATGGGCTTTGCATTGAGTCACTGAGGTGTGTGTCTGTGTGTGTATACCTGGAACTACAGACTGTGCACTGATTCACAATGAGCCATGTGTGAATGTGTGTATGTGATAGTATAGGGTGTGCATAGAGTCACAAAGAGCCGTGCATATGTGTCTTTGCATGGGTGTTGTGGTATAGGGTCTGCGTTGTGTCACAGTGACTGTGCGTGTGTGTGTGCTTGTGATGGTATAGTACGTGCATTGAATCAGAGAGAGCCATGCATGTGTCTCTGTGTGTGTGTGCTGGCATAGGCATTACATTGAGTCACAGTGAGCCATGTGTTTGTATGCTGGTGTAGACTCTGCATTGAGTCACAGTAAGCCTTGTGTGTGTGCCAGTACAGGCTGTGCATTGAGTCAGTGAGTCATATGTGTGTGTGTGTTTGTGTGTGTGTGTGCTGGTTTAGGCAGTGCATTGAGTCCAATGAGCAGTGTATGTTTGTGTGTGTGTGTGTGTGCTGCTATAGGTGGTTCACTGAGTCACAGTCAGGTATGTGTGAGTGAGTGTTTGTGTGTTCTTCTATAGGCTGTGCATTGATTCACAGTGAGCTCTGTGTGTATGGTGGTATAGGCGGTGCATTGAATCACAGTGATGGTTGTTTTTCTGTGTGTATGCTGCAGTAGGCTGTGAATTGAGTCACAGAAGGTGGGTCTTTGTGTGTGTATGTGCAGGTACAAGCTGCAGTTCGAGTCACAGTGATGGGTGTCTCTGTGTGATGTTATAGGCTGTGCATTGAATCACAGCGAGCCGTATTAGTGTGTGTACGTGTATTTGTGTATGCGTGTGTGTGTGTGATGGTACAGGCTGAACATTGAGTCACTGAGGTGTGCATGTGTGTATGTGGTGTTACAGACTGTTCGTTAGGTCAAACTGAGCAATATGTGTGTGTAGGGGTGTGTGTGTACAGTTATTTGCTGTGCACTGAGTCACAGTGAACCATGTGTGTGTGGGGAGCTGGTATAGTCAGAGCACTGAGTCACAGTTGAATGTGTGGGAGTTGTTTGTGTATGTGTGTGTGTATTTGCTGGTGTAGACTGTGCATTGAGTCACAGTGAGTAGTGCGGTGTGTGTGTGCTGTGATGGTGTGGACTGTGGTTTTATCCACTTTGACCTGAACGGCTGTGTGTGTTTGTGTGTTTGTGTGTGTGTGTGTGTGCTGGCACTAGATGACAGTTGAGACAGAGTGGGCTGTGTGTCTGTGTGTGCGCTGGTATAGACTCTGTATTGAGTCACTGTGAGCTGTGTGTGTATGTGTGTGCTCGTATAGGCTGTGCATTGAGTCACAGTGAGGTGTTTGTGTGTGTGTGTGCTGGTACAGGAAGCGTTTTGAGTCACAGTCTCGTGTGTGTGTGTGTGCATGTGAGTTTGTGTGCTGGTATGGGCTTTATTGTGCTGGTATGGGCTTTATTGACTCATGGGTGTGTGTGTGAGTGTGGGTGATACAGACTGCATTGAGTCACAGTGCGCTGTGTGTGTGTGTGCTGGTATAGGCGATTTATTGAGTACCAGTGAGCCATGTGTGAGTGCGTGTTGGTGTGTGTGTGTGTGTACTGGTATAGGCTGTGCATTGAGTCACAGTGAGGCCTGCATCTGTGCATGTCTGTGTTTGTGTGTGTGTGTTTGCTGGTATAGGCTGAGCTTTGAATCACTCTGAGGTGTGTGTGCATGTGCTGGTAAAATTGTGCCTTGATTCACTGTGCCATGTGAGTGTGTGTGCACGCTGGTATAGGTTGTGCATTGAGTCAGAGTGGGAGGTGTGTGTGTCTGTGTGTTCTGGTATAGGCTGACAATTGAGGCACACTGAGGTCTGTGTGCACATGTGTGTATATGTGTGCTGGTACAGCCTGCTCATTGAGTCATATTGAGTTTTTTGTGTGTGTGTGTGCAGGTAGAGGCAGCACATTGAGTCACAGTGAGGTGTATGTGTGTGATGTTATATGCTATGCACTGATTCATAGGGAGGTTTGTGTCTGTGTGTGTGCACTTTCTAGTTTAGGATTTGCATTGAATCACACTGAGCTGTGTTTTTGAGTGTCAGTATGTGTGCGTGTGTGGAGGTATGGGCTGTGGATTGACTCACATTTTGCCGTATGTGCTTCTCTGTGTGTGTATGTCTGCTAGCATATCCTGTGCACTAAGTCACAGGGAGCCATGTGTGTGTGTGTGTGTGTGTCCTGGTACAGAGTGTGCATTGATTCACAGTCAGCCATGTGTGTGTGTGTGTGAGTGCACTGGTATAAGATGTGCAGTGAGTCAGAGTGATGTGTGTGTGTGTCTGCATGTTCTGATATAGGCTGACCATTGTGTAACATTGAGGGTGTGTGTGTGTGTGTGCTGGTATAGGCTGCATATTTTGTCACAGTGAGCTGTGTGTGTGTGTATGTGTAGGTACAGGCTGTGCATTGAGTCACAGTGTGGGGTGTGTGTGTGATGTTATATTCTGTGCACTAGGACAGAGTGAGCCGTGTGTGTGTGCTGGTATAATCTGAACATTGAGTCACAGTGTGGTGTGGTGTGTGTGCCTTTGCTGGTATGGACTGTGCATTGAATCCCAGCCCTGTGTTCGTGTTTGTGTATTTGGTGCTGTAGAGTCTGCATGAGTCACAGTAAGATGTGTGTGTGTGTACTGCTATAGGCTGTACACTGAGCCATATTAAGGTGTGTTTCTGTGTGTGTGTGTGCGGGTATAGGCTATGCATTGACTCACATTGAGCCATGTGTTTGTATGTGCTACTATACGCTATTCATTGAGTCTCAGTGAGCCATTGTTGTGTGTGTCTGTTTACTTGCATGGGCTTGGCATTGAGTCACAGAGAGGTGTTTGTGTGTGTTTGTGTGTCTGTGTGGTGGTATAAACTGCATTGAGTCACACGGCGGTGTGTGTGAGAGTGTGTGTGTGTGCAGGTACAGGCTGGTATTGAACCACAGTGAGCCGTGTGTGTGTGTGCTGGAATAGGCAGAGCATTGAGTCTCAGGTGTGTGTATGTGTGTGTGTATGCTGGTATGGTCTCTGCATTGATTCACTAAGGTGTGTTGTGTGTGTATGTACATGGAGCTGAAGACTGTACACTGATTCACAGTGAGCTGTGTGTGTATGTGTGTGTGTGTGTGATGGTATGGGCTTTGCATTGAGTCACTGAGGTGTGTGTCTGTGTGTGTATACCTGGAACTACAGACTGTGCACTGATTCACAATGAGCCATGTGTGAATGTGTGTATGTGATAGTATAGGGTGTTCATAGAGTCACAATGAGCCGTGCATATGTGTCTTTGCATGGGTGTTGTGGTATAGGGTCTGCATTGTGTCACAGTGACTGTGCGTGTGTGTGTGTTTGTGATGGTATAGTACATGCATTGTATCAGAGAGAGCCATGCATGCGTCTCTGTGTGTGTGTGCTGGCATAGGCATTACATTGTGTCACAGTGAGCCATGTGTTTGTATGCTGGTGGAGACTCTGCATTGAGTCACAGTAAGACTTGTGTGTGTGCCAGTACAGGCTGTGCAAGGAGTCAGTGAGTCATATATGTGTGTGTGTGTGTGTGTGCTGATATATGAAGTGCATTGAGTCCAAGTGAATCATGTATGTTTGTGTGTGTTTGTGGGTGCTGCTATAGGTGGTTCACTGAGTCACAGTCAGGTATGTGTGAGTGTTTGTGTGTTCTTGTATAGGCTGTGCATTGATTCACAGTGAGGCATGTGTGTAAGCTGGTACAGGAGGTGCATTGAGTCACAGTGATGGTTGTGTTTGTGTGTGTGTGTGTGCTGCAGTAGGCTGTGTATTGAGTCACAGAAAGTGGGTCTTTGTGTGTGTATGTGCATGTACAGGCTGCGGTTTGAGTCACAGTGATGGGTGTCTCTGTGTGGTGTTATAGGCTGTGCATTGAATCACAGCCCTGTGTTAGTGTTGTGTATTTGGTGCTGTAGAGTCTGCATGAGTCACAGTAAGGTGTGTGTGTGTGCTGCTATATGCTGAGAATTGAGTCACACCTAGGTGAGTGTATGTGTATGTGTATGCTGATATGGGATTTGCATTGAATCACTGAGCGGTGTGTGTTTGTGTGTGTGTGTACTGCTATAGTCTGTACACTGAGCCATGTTAAGGTGTGTTTCTGTGTGTGTGTGTGCGGGTATAGGCTATGCATTGACTCACATTGAGCCATGTGTTTGTATGTGCTAGTATACACTGTTCATTGAGTCTCAGTGAGCCTTTGTTTTGTGTGTCTGTTTACTTGTATGGGCTTGGCATTGAGTCTCAGTCAGGTGTGTGTGTGTGTCTGTGTGGTGGTATCATCTGCATTGAGTCACACGGCGGTGTGTGTGAGAGTGTGTGTGTGTGCAGGTAGAGGCTGGTATTGAATGACAGTGAGCCGTGTGTGTGCCTGTGTGTGTGTGTGTGCTGGAATAGGCAGAGCATTGAGTCTCAGGTGTGTGTATGTGTGTGTGTATGCTGGTATGGTCTCTGCATTGATTCACTAAGGTGTGTTGTGTGTGTATGTACATGGAGCTGAAGACTGTACACTGATTCACAGTGAGCTGTGTGTGTATGTGTGTGTGTGTGTGATGGTATGGGCTTTGCATTGAGTCACTGAGGTGTGTGTCTGTGTGTGTATACCTGGAACTACAGACTGTGCACTGATTCACAATGAGCCATGTGTGAATGTGTGTATGTGATAGTATAGGGTGTGCATAGAGTCACAAAGAGCCGTGCATATGTGTCTTTGCATGGGTGTTGTGGTATAGGGTCTGCGTTGTGTCACAGTGACTGTGCGTGTGTGTGTGCTTGTGATGGTATAGTACGTGCATTGAATCAGAGAGAGCCATGCATGTGTCTCTGTGTGTGTGTGCTGGCATAGGCATTACATTGAGTCACAGTGAGCCATGTGTTTGTATGCTGGTGTAGACTCTGCATTGAGTCACAGTAAGCCTTGTGTGTGTGCCAGTACAGACTGTGCATTGAGTCAGTGAGTCATATGTGTGTGTGTGTTTGTGTGTGTGTGTGCTGGTTTAGGCAGTGCATTGAGTCCAATGAGCAGTGTATGTTTGTGTGTGTGTGTGTGTGCTGCTATAGGTGGTTCACTGAGTCACAGTCAGGTATGTGTGAGTGAGTGTTTGTGTGTTCTTCTATAGGCTGTGCATTGATTCACAGTGAGCTCTGTGTGTATGGTGGTATAGGCGGTGCATTGAATCACAGTGATGGTTGTTTTTCTGTGTGTATGCTGCAGTAGGCTGTGAATTGAGTCACAGAAGGTGGGTCTTTGTGTGTGTATGTGCAGGTACAAGCTGCAGTTCGAGTCACAGTGATGGGTGTCTCTGTGTGATGTTATAGGCTGTGCATTGAATCACAGCGAGCCGTATTAGTGTGTGTACGTGTATTTGTGTATGCGTGTGTGTGTGTGATGGTACAGGCTGAACATTGAGTCACTGAGGTGTGCATGTGTGTATGTGGTGTTACAGACTGTTCGTTAGGTCAAACTGAGCAATATGTGTGTGTAGGGGTGTGTGTGTACAGTTATTTGCTGTGCACTGAGTCACAGTGAACCATGTGTGTGTGGGGAGCTGGTATAGTCAGAGCACTGAGTCACAGTTGAATGTGTGGGAGTTGTTTGTGTATGTGTGTGTGTATTTGCTGGTGTAGACTGTGCATTGAGTCACAGTGAGTAGTGCGGTGTGTGTGTGCTGTGATGGTGTGGACTGTGGTTTTATCCACTTTGACCTGAACGGCTGTGTGTGTTTGTGTGTTTGTGTGTGTGTGTGTGCTGGCACTAGATGACAGTTGAGACAGAGTGGGCTGTGTGTCTGTGTGTGCACTGGTATAGACTCTGTATTGAGTCACTGTGAGCTGTGTGTGTATGTGTGTGCTCGTATAGGCTGTGCATTGAGTCACAGTGAGGTGTTTGTGTGTGTGTGTGCTGGTACAGGAAGCGTTTTGAGTCACAGTCTCGTGTGTGTGTGTGTGCATGTGAGTTTGTGTGCTGGTATGGGCTTTATTGTGCTGGTATGGGCTTTATTGACTCATGGGTGTGTGTGTGAGTGTGGGTGATACAGACTGCATTGAGTCACAGTGCGCTGTGTGTGTGTGTGCTGGTATAGGCGATTTATTGAGTACCAGTGAGCCATGTGTGAGTGCGTGTTGGTGTGTGTGTGTGTGTACTGGTATAGGCTGTGCATTGAGTCACAGTGAGGCCTGCATCTGTGCATGTCTGTGTTTGTGTGTGTGTGTTTGTTGGTATAGGCTGAGCTTTGAATCACTCTGAGGTGTGTGTGCATGTGCTGGTAAAATTGTGCCTTGATTCACTGTGCCATGTGAGTGTGTGTGCACGCTGGTATAGGTTGTGCATTGAGTCAGAGTGGGAGGTGTGTGTGTCTGTGTGTTCTGGTATAGGCTGACAATTGAGGCACACTGAGGTCTGTGTGCACATGTGTGTATATGTGTGCTGGTACAGCCTGCTCATTGAGTCATATTGAGTTTTTTGTGTGTGTGTGTGCAGGTAGAGGCAGCACATTGAGTCACAGTGAGGTGTATGTGTGTGATGTTATATGCTATGCACTGATTCATAGGGAGGTTTGTGTCTGTGTGTGTGCACTTTCTAGTTTAGGATTTGCATTGAATCACACTGAGCTGTGTTTTTGAGTGTCAGTATGTGTGCGTGTGTGGAGGTATGGGCTGTGGATTGACTCACATTTTGCCGTATGTGCTTCTCTGTGTGTGTATGTCTGCTAGCATATCCTGTGCACTAAGTCACAGGGAGCCATGTGTGTGTGTGTGTGTGTGTCCTGGTACAGAGTGTGCATTGATTCACAGTCAGCCCTGTGTGTGTGTGTGTGTGAGTGCACTGGTATAAGATGTGCAGTGAGTCAGAGTGATGTGTGTGTGTGTCTGCATGTTCTGATATAGGCTGACCATTGTGTAACATTGAGGGTGTGTGTGTGTGTGTGCTGGTATAGGCTGCATATTTTGTCACAGTGAGCTGTGTGTGTGTGTATGTGTAGGTACAGGCTGTGCATTGAGTCACAGTGTGGGGTGTGTGTGTGATGTTATATTCTGTGCACTAGGACAGAGTGAGCCGTGTGTGTGTGCTGGTATAATCTGAACATTGAGTCACAGTGTGGTGTGGTGTGTGTGCCTTTGCTGGTATGGACTGTGCATTGAATCCCAGCCCTGTGTTCGTGTTTGTGTATTTGGTGCTGTAGAGTCTGCATGAGTCACAGTAAGATGTGTGTGTGTGTACTGCTATAGGCTGTACACTGAGCCATATTAAGGTGTGTTTCTGTGTGTGTGTGTGCGGGTATAGGCTATGCATTGACTCACATTGAGCCATGTGTTTGTATGTGCTACTATACGCTATTCATTGAGTCTCAGTGAGCCATTGTTGTGTGTGTCTGTTTACTTGCATGGGCTTGGCATTGAGTCACAGAGAGGTGTTTGTGTGTGTTTGTGTGTCTGTGTGGTGGTATAAACTGCATTGAGTCACACGGCGGTGTGTGTGAGAGTGTGTGTGTGTGCAGGTACAGGCTGGTATTGAACCACAGTGAGCCGTGTGTGTGTGTGCTGGAATAGGCAGAGCATTGAGTCTCAGGTGTGTGTATGTGTGTGTGTATGCTGGTATGGTCTCTGCATTGATTCACTAAGGTGTGTTGTGTGTGTATGTACATGGAGCTGAAGACTGTACACTGATTCACAGTGAGCTGTGTGTGTATGTGTGTGTGTGTGTGATGGTATGGGCTTTGCATTGAGTCACTGAGGTGTGTGTCTGTGTGTGTATACCTGGAACTACAGACTGTGCACTGATTCACAATGAGCCATGTGTGAATGTGTGTATGTGATAGTATAGGGTGTTCATAGAGTCACAATGAGCCGTGCATATGTGTCTTTGCATGGGTGTTGTGGTATAGGGTCTGCATTGTGTCACAGTGACTGTGCGTGTGTGTGTGTGTGTGTTTGTGATGGTATAGTACATGCATTGTATCAGAGAGAGCCATGCATGCGTCTCTGTGTGTGTGTGCTGGCATAGGCATTACATTGTGTCACAGTGAGCCATGTGTTTGTATGCTGGTGGAGACTCTGCATTGAGTCACAGTAAGACTTGTGTGTGTGCCAGTACAGGCTGTGCAAGGAGTCAGTGAGTCATATATGTGTGTGTGTGTGTGTGTGCTGATATATGAAGTGCATTGAGTCCAAGTGAATCATGTATGTTTGTGTGTGTTTGTGGGTGCTGCTATAGGTGGTTCACTGAGTCACAGTCAGGTATGTGTGAGTGTTTGTGTGTTCTTGTATAGGCTGTGCATTGATTCACAGTGAGGCATGTGTGTAAGCTGGTACAGGAGGTGCATTGAGTCACAGTGATGGTTGTGTTTGTGTGTGTGTGTGTGCTGCAGTAGGCTGTGTATTGAGTCACAGAAAGTGGGTCTTTGTGTGTGTATGTGCATGTACAGGCTGCGGTTTGAGTCACAGTGATGGGTGTCTCTGTGTGGTGTTATAGGCTGTGCATTGAATCACAGCCCTGTGTTAGTGTTGTGTATTTGGTGCTGTAGAGTCTGCATGAGTCACAGTAAGGTGTGTGTGTGTGCTGCTATATGCTGAGAATTGAGTCACACCTAGGTGAGTGTATGTGTATGTGTATGCTGATATGGGATTTGCATTGAATCACTGAGCGGTGTGTGTTTGTGTGTGTGTGTACTGCTATAGTCTGTACACTGAGCCATGTTAAGGTGTGTTTCTGTGTGTGTGTGTGCGGGTATAGGCTATGCATTGACTCACATTGAGCCATGTGTTTGTATGTGCTAGTATACACTGTTCATTGAGTCTCAGTGAGCCTTTGTTTTGTGTGTCTGTTTACTTGTATGGGCTTGGCATTGAGTCTCAGTCAGGTGTGTGTGTGTGTCTGTGTGGTGGTATCATCTGCATTGAGTCACACGGCGGTGTGTGTGAGAGTGTGTGTGTGTGCAGGTAGAGGCTGGTATTGAATGACAGTGAGCCGTGTGTGTGCCTGTGTGTGTGTGTGTGCTGGAATAGGCAGAGCATTGAGTCTCAGGTGTGTGTATGTGTGTGTGTATGCTGGTATGGTCTCTGCATTGATTCACTAAGGTGTGTTGTGTGTGTATGTACATGGAGCTGAAGACTGTACACTGATTCACAGTGAGCTGTGTGTGTATGTGTGTGTGTGTGTGATGGTATGGGCTTTGCATTGAGTCACTGAGGTGTGTGTCTGTGTGTGTATACCTGGAACTACAGACTGTGCACTGATTCACAATGAGCCATGTGTGAATGTGTGTATGTGATAGTATAGGGTGTGCATAGAGTCACAAAGAGCCGTGCATATGTGTCTTTGCATGGGTGTTGTGGTATAGGGTCTGCGTTGTGTCACAGTGACTGTGCGTGTGTGTGTGCTTGTGATGGTATAGTACGTGCATTGAATCAGAGAGAGCCATGCATGTGTCTCTGTGTGTGTGTGCTGGCATAGGCATTACATTGAGTCACAGTGAGCCATGTGTTTGTATGCTGGTGTAGACTCTGCATTGAGTCACAGTAAGCCTTGTGTGTGTGCCAGTACAGGCTGTGCATTGAGTCAGTGAGTCATATGTGTGTGTGTGTTTGTGTGTGTGTGTGCTGGTTTAGGCAGTGCATTGAGTCCAATGAGCAGTGTATGTTTGTGTGTGTGTGTGTGTGCTGCTATAGGTGGTTCACTGAGTCACAGTCAGGTATGTGTGAGTGAGTGTTTGTGTGTTCTTCTATAGGCTGTGCATTGATTCACAGTGAGCTCTGTGTGTATGGTGGTATAGGCGGTGCATTGAATCACAGTGATGGTTGTTTTTCTGTGTGTATGCTGCAGTAGGCTGTGAATTGAGTCACAGAAGGTGGGTCTTTGTGTGTGTATGTGCAGGTACAAGCTGCAGTTCGAGTCACAGTGATGGGTGTCTCTGTGTGATGTTATAGGCTGTGCATTGAATCACAGCGAGCCGTATTAGTGTGTGTACGTGTATTTGTGTATGCGTGTGTGTGTGTGATGGTACAGGCTGAACATTGAGTCACTGAGGTGTGCATGTGTGTATGTGGTGTTACAGACTGTTCGTTAGGTCAAACTGAGCAATATGTGTGTGTAGGGGTGTGTGTGTACAGTTATTTGCTGTGCACTGAGTCACAGTGAACCATGTGTGTGTGGGGAGCTGGTATAGTCAGAGCACTGAGTCACAGTTGAATGTGTGGGAGTTGTTTGTGTATGTGTGTGTGTATTTGCTGGTGTAGACTGTGCATTGAGTCACAGTGAGTAGTGCGGTGTGTGTGTGCTGTGATGGTGTGGACTGTGGTTTTATCCACTTTGACCTGAACGGCTGTGTGTGTTTGTGTGTTTGTGTGTGTGTGTGTGTGCTGGCACTAGATGACAGTTGAGACAGAGTGGGCTGTGTGTCTGTGTGTGCGCTGGTATAGACTCTGTATTGAGTCACTGTGAGCTGTGTGTGTATGTGTGTGCTCGTATAGGCTGTGCATTGAGTCACAGTGAGGTGTTTGTGTGTGTGTGTGCTGGTACAGGAAGCGTTTTGAGTCACAGTCTCGTGTGTGTGTGTGTGCATGTGAGTTTGTGTGCTGGTATGGGCTTTATTGTGCTGGTATGGGCTTTATTGACTCATGGGTGTGTGTGTGAGTGTGGGTGATACAGACTGCATTGAGTCACAGTGCGCTGTGTGTGTGTGTGCTGGTATAGGCGATTTATTGAGTACCAGTGAGCCATGTGTGAGTGCGTGTTGGTGTGTGTGTGTGTGTACTGGTATAGGCTGTGCATTGAGTCACAGTGAGGCCTGCATCTGTGCATGTCTGTGTTTGTGTGTGTGTGTTTGCTGGTATAGGCTGAGCTTTGAATCACTCTGAGGTGTGTGTGCATGTGCTGGTAAAATTGTGCCTTGATTCACTGTGCCATGTGAGTGTGTGTGCACGCTGGTATAGGTTGTGCATTGAGTCAGAGTGGGAGGTGTGTGTGTCTGTGTGTTCTGGTATAGGCTGACAATTGAGGCACACTGAGGTCTGTGTGCACATGTGTGTATATGTGTGCTGGTACAGCCTGCTCATTGAGTCATATTGAGTTTTTTGTGTGTGTGTGTGCAGGTAGAGGCAGCACATTGAGTCACAGTGAGGTGTATGTGTGTGATGTTATATGCTATGCACTGATTCATAGGGAGGTTTGTGTCTGTGTGTGTGCACTTTCTAGTTTAGGATTTGCATTGAATCACACTGAGCTGTGTTTTTGAGTGTCAGTATGTGTGCGTGTGTGGAGGTATGGGCTGTGGATTGACTCACATTTTGCCGTATGTGCTTCTCTGTGTGTGTATGTCTGCTAGCATATCCTGTGCACTAAGTCACAGGGAGCCATGTGTGTGTGTGTGTGTGTGTCCTGGTACAGAGTGTGCATTGATTCACAGTCAGCCATGTGTGTGTGTGTGAGTGCACTGGTATAGGATGTGCAGTGAGTCAGAGTGATGTGTGTGTGTGTCTGCATGTTCTGATATAGGCTGACCATTGTGTAACATTGAGGGTGTGTGTGTGTGTGTGCTGGTATAGGCTGCATATTTTGTCACAGTGAGCTGTGTGTGTGTGTATGTGTAGGTACAGGCTGTGCATTGAGTCACAGTGTGGGGTGTGTGTGTGATGTTATATTCTGTGCACTAGGACAGAGTGAGCCGTGTGTGTGTGCTGGTATAATCTGAACATTGAGTCACAGTGTGGTGTGGTGTGTGTGCCTTTGCTGGTATGGACTGTGCATTGAATCCCAGCCCTGTGTTCGTGTTTGTGTATTTGGTGCTGTAGAGTCTGCATGAGTCACAGTAAGATGTGTGTGTGTGTACTGCTATAGGCTGTACACTGAGCCATATTAAGGTGTGTTTCTGTGTGTGTGTGTGCGGGTATAGGCTATGCATTGACTCACATTGAGCCATGTGTTTGTATGTGCTACTATACGCTATTCATTGAGTCTCAGTGAGCCATTGTTGTGTGTGTCTGTTTACTTGCATGGGCTTGGCATTGAGTCACAGAGAGGTGTTTGTGTGTGTTTGTGTGTCTGTGTGGTGGTATAAACTGCATTGAGTCACACGGCGGTGTGTGTGAGAGTGTGTGTGTGTGCAGGTACAGGCTGGTATTGAACCACAGTGAGCCGTGTGTGTGTGTGCTGGAATAGGCAGAGCATTGAGTCTCAGGTGTGTGTATGTGTGTGTGTATGCTGGTATGGTCTCTGCATTGATTCACTAAGGTGTGTTGTGTGTGTATGTACATGGAGCTGAAGACTGTACACTGATTCACAGTGAGCTGTGTGTGTATGTGTGTGTGTGTGTGATGGTATGGGCTTTGCATTGAGTCACTGAGGTGTGTGTCTGTGTGTGTATACCTGGAACTACAGACTGTGCACTGATTCACAATGAGCCATGTGTGAATGTGTGTATGTGATAGTATAGGGTGTTCATAGAGTCACAATGAGCCGTGCATATGTGTCTTTGCATGGGTGTTGTGGTATAGGGTCTGCATTGTGTCACAGTGACTGTGCGTGTGTGTGTGTGTGTGTTTGTGATGGTATAGTACATGCATTGTATCAGAGAGAGCCATGCATGCGTCTCTGTGTGTGTGTGCTGGCATAGGCATTACATTGTGTCACAGTGAGCCATGTGTTTGTATGCTGGTGGAGACTCTGCATTGAGTCACAGTAAGACTTGTGTGTGTGCCAGTACAGGCTGTGCAAGGAGTCAGTGAGTCATATATGTGTGTGTGTGTGTGTGTGCTGATATATGAAGTGCATTGAGTCCAAGTGAATCATGTATGTTTGTGTGTGTTTGTGGGTGCTGCTATAGGTGGTTCACTGAGTCACAGTCAGGTATGTGTGAGTGTTTGTGTGTTCTTGTATAGGCTGTGCATTGATTCACAGTGAGGCATGTGTGTAAGCTGGTACAGGAGGTGCATTGAGTCACAGTGATGGTTGTGTTTGTGTGTGTGTGTGTGCTGCAGTAGGCTGTGTATTGAGTCACAGAAAGTGGGTCTTTGTGTGTGTATGTGCATGTACAGGCTGCGGTTTGAGTCACAGTGATGGGTGTCTCTGTGTGGTGTTATAGGCTGTGCATTGAATCACAGCCCTGTGTTAGTGTTGTGTATTTGGTGCTGTAGAGTCTGCATGAGTCACAGTAAGGTGTGTGTGTGTGCTGCTATATGCTGAGAATTGAGTCACACCTAGGTGAGTGTATGTGTATGTGTATGCTGATATGGGATTTGCATTGAATCACTGAGCGGTGTGTGTTTGTGTGTGTGTGTACTGCTATAGTCTGTACACTGAGCCATGTTAAGGTGTGTTTCTGTGTGTGTGTGTGCGGGTATAGGCTATGCATTGACTCACATTGAGCCATGTGTTTGTATGTGCTAGTATACACTGTTCATTGAGTCTCAGTGAGCCTTTGTTTTGTGTGTCTGTTTACTTGTATGGGCTTGGCATTGAGTCTCAGTCAGGTGTGTGTGTGTGTCTGTGTGGTGGTATCATCTGCATTGAGTCACACGGCGGTGTGTGTGAGAGTGTGTGTGTGTGCAGGTAGAGGCTGGTATTGAATGACAGTGAGCCGTGTGTGTGCCTGTGTGTGTGTGTGTGCTGGAATAGGCAGAGCATTGAGTCTCAGGTGTGTGTATGTGTGTGTGTATGCTGGTATGGTCTCTGCATTGATTCACTAAGGTGTGTTGTGTGTGTATGTACATGGAGCTGAAGACTGTACACTGATTCACAGTGAGCTGTGTGTGTATGTGTGTGTGTGTGTGATGGTATGGGCTTTGCATTGAGTCACTGAGGTGTGTGTCTGTGTGTGTATACCTGGAACTACAGACTGTGCACTGATTCACAATGAGCCATGTGTGAATGTGTGTATGTGATAGTATAGGGTGTGCATAGAGTCACAAAGAGCCGTGCATATGTGTCTTTGCATGGGTGTTGTGGTATAGGGTCTGCGTTGTGTCACAGTGACTGTGCGTGTGTGTGTGCTTGTGATGGTATAGTACGTGCATTGAATCAGAGAGAGCCATGCATGTGTCTCTGTGTGTGTGTGCTGGCATAGGCATTACATTGAGTCACAGTGAGCCATGTGTTTGTATGCTGGTGTAGACTCTGCATTGAGTCACAGTAAGCCTTGTGTGTGTGCCAGTACAGGCTGTGCATTGAGTCAGTGAGTCATATGTGTGTGTGTGTTTGTGTGTGTGTGTGCTGGTTTAGGCAGTGCATTGAGTCCAATGAGCAGTGTATGTTTGTGTGTGTGTGTGTGTGCTGCTATAGGTGGTTCACTGAGTCACAGTCAGGTATGTGTGAGTGAGTGTTTGTGTGTTCTTCTATAGGCTGTGCATTGATTCACAGTGAGCTCTGTGTGTATGGTGGTATAGGCGGTGCATTGAATCACAGTGATGGTTGTTTTTCTGTGTGTATGCTGCAGTAGGCTGTGAATTGAGTCACAGAAGGTGGGTCTTTGTGTGTGTATGTGCAGGTACAAGCTGCAGTTCGAGTCACAGTGATGGGTGTCTCTGTGTGATGTTATAGGCTGTGCATTGAATCACAGCGAGCCGTATTAGTGTGTGTACGTGTATTTGTGTATGCGTGTGTGTGTGTGATGGTACAGGCTGAACATTGAGTCACTGAGGTGTGCATGTGTGTATGTGGTGTTACAGACTGTTCGTTAGGTCAAACTGAGCAATATGTGTGTGTAGGGGTGTGTGTGTACAGTTATTTGCTGTGCACTGAGTCACAGTGAACCATGTGTGTGTGGGGAGCTGGTATAGTCAGAGCACTGAGTCACAGTTGAATGTGTGGGAGTTGTTTGTGTATGTGTGTGTGTATTTGCTGGTGTAGACTGTGCATTGAGTCACAGTGAGTAGTGCGGTGTGTGTGTGCTGTGATGGTGTGGACTGTGGTTTTATCCACTTTGACCTGAACGGCTGTGTGTGTTTGTGTGTTTGTGTGTGTGTGTGTGTGCTGGCACTAGATGACAGTTGAGACAGAGTGGGCTGTGTGTCTGTGTGTGCGCTGGTATAGACTCTGTATTGAGTCACTGTGAGCTGTGTGTGTATGTGTGTGCTCGTATAGGCTGTGCATTGAGTCACAGTGAGGTGTTTGTGTGTGTGTGTGCTGGTACAGGAAGCGTTTTGAGTCACAGTCTCGTGTGTGTGTGTGTGCATGTGAGTTTGTGTGCTGGTATGGGCTTTATTGTGCTGGTATGGGCTTTATTGACTCATGGGTGTGTGTGTGAGTGTGGGTGATACAGACTGCATTGAGTCACAGTGCGCTGTGTGTGTGTGTGCTGGTATAGGCGATTTATTGAGTACCAGTGAGCCATGTGTGAGTGCGTGTTGGTGTGTGTGTGTGTGTACTGGTATAGGCTGTGCATTGAGTCACAGTGAGGCCTGCATCTGTGCATGTCTGTGTTTGTGTGTGTGTGTTTGCTGGTATAGGCTGAGCTTTGAATCACTCTGAGGTGTGTGTGCATGTGCTGGTAAAATTGTGCCTTGATTCACTGTGCCATGTGAGTGTGTGTGCACGCTGGTATAGGTTGTGCATTGAGTCAGAGTGGGAGGTGTGTGTGTCTGTGTGTTCTGGTATAGGCTGACAATTGAGGCACACTGAGGTCTGTGTGCACATGTGTGTATATGTGTGCTGGTACAGCCTGCTCATTGAGTCATATTGAGTTTTTTGTGTGTGTGTGTGCAGGTAGAGGCAGCACATTGAGTCACAGTGAGGTGTATGTGTGTGATGTTATATGCTATGCACTGATTCATAGGGAGGTTTGTGTCTGTGTGTGTGCACTTTCTAGTTTAGGATTTGCATTGAATCACACTGAGCTGTGTTTTTGAGTGTCAGTATGTGTGCGTGTGTGGAGGTATGGGCTGTGGATTGACTCACATTTTGCCGTATGTGCTTCTCTGTGTGTGTATGTCTGCTAGCATATCCTGTGCACTAAGTCACAGGGAGCCATGTGTGTGTGTGTGTGTGTGTCCTGGTACAGAGTGTGCATTGATTCACAGTCAGCCATGTGTGTGTGTGTGAGTGCACTGGTATAGGATGTGCAGTGAGTCAGAGTGATGTGTGTGTGTGTCTGCATGTTCTGATATAGGCTGACCATTGTGTAACATTGAGGGTGTGTGTGTGTGTGTGCTGGTATAGGCTGCATATTTTGTCACAGTGAGCTGTGTGTGTGTGTATGTGTAGGTACAGGCTGTGCATTGAGTCACAGTGTGGGGTGTGTGTGTGATGTTATATTCTGTGCACTAGGACAGAGTGAGCCGTGTGTGTGTGCTGGTATAATCTGAACATTGAGTCACAGTGTGGTGTGGTGTGTGTGCCTTTGCTGGTATGGACTGTGCATTGAATCCCAGCCCTGTGTTCGTGTTTGTGTATTTGGTGCTGTAGAGTCTGCATGAGTCACAGTAAGATGTGTGTGTGTGTACTGCTATAGGCTGTACACTGAGCCATATTAAGGTGTGTTTCTGTGTGTGTGTGTGCGGGTATAGGCTATACATTGACTCACATTGAGCCATGTGTTTGTATGTGCTACTATACGCTATTCATTGAGTCTCAGTGAGCCATTGTTGTGTGTGTCTGTTTACTTGTATGGGCTTGGCATTGAGTCACAGAGAGGTGTTTGTGTGTGTTTGTGTGTCTGTGTGGTGGTATAAACTGCATTGAGTCACACGGCGGTGTGTGTGAGAGTGTGTGTGTGTGCAGGTACAGGCTGGTATTGAACCACAGTGAGCCGTGTGTGTGTGTGCTGGAATAGGCAGAGCATTGAGTCTCAGGTGTGTGTATGTGTGTGTGTATGCTGGTGTGGTCTCTGCATTGATTCACTAAGGTGTGTTGTGTGTGTATGTACATGGAGCTGAAGACTGTACACTGATTCACAGTGAGCTGTGTGTGTATGTGTGTGTGTGTGTGATGGTATGGGCTTTGCATTGAGTCACTGAGGTGTGTGTCTGTGTGTGTATACCTGGAACTACAGACTGTGCACTGATTCACAATGAGCCATGTGTGAATGTGTGTATGTGATAGTATAGGGTGTTCATAGAGTCACAATGAGCCGTGCATATGTGTCTTTGCATGGGTGTTGTGGTATAGGCTGTGCATTGTGTCACAGTGACTGTGCGTGTGTGTGTGTGTGTGTTTGTGATGGTATAGTACATGCATTGTATCAGAGAGAGCCATGCATGCGTCTCTGTGTGTGTGTGCTGGCATAGGCATTACATTGTGTCACAGTGAGCCATGTGTTTATATGCTGGTGGAGACTCTGCATTGAGTCACAGTAAGACTTGTGTGTGTGCCAGTACAGGCTGTGCAAGGAGTCAGTGAGTCATATATGTGTGTGTGTGTGTGTGTGTGCTGATATATGAAGTGCATTGAGTCCAAGTGAATCATGTATGTTTGTGTGTGTTTGTGGGTGCTGCTATAGGTGGTTCACTGAGTCACAGTCAGGTATGTGTGAGTGTTTGTGTGTTCTTGTATAGGCTGTGCATTGATTCACAGTGAGGCATGTGTGTAAGCTGGTACAGGAGGTGCATTGAGTCACAGTGATGGTTGTGTTTGTGTGTGTGTGTGTGCTGCAGTAGGCTGTGTATTGAGTCACAGAAAGTGGGTCTTTGTGTGTGTATGTGCATGTACAGGCTGCGGTTTGAGTCACAGTGATGGGTGTCTCTGTGTGGTGTTATAGGCTGTGCATTGAATCACAGCCCTGTGTTAGTGTTGTGTATTTGGTGCTGTAGAGTCTGCATGAGTCACAGTAAGGTGTGTGTGTGTGCTGCTATATGCTGAGAATTGAGTCACACCTAGGTGAGTGTATGTGTATGTGTATGCTGATATGGGATTTGCATTGAATCACTGAGCGGTGTGTGTTTGTGTGTGTGTGTACTGCTATAGTCTGTACACTGAGCCATGTTAAGGTGTGTTTCTGTGTGTGTGTGTGCGGGTATAGGCTATGCATTGACTCACATTGAGCCATGTGTTTGTATGTGCTAGTATACACTATTCATTGAGTCTCAGTGAGCCTTTGTTTTGTGTGTCTGTTTACTTGTATGGGCTTGGCATTGAGTCTCAGTCAGGTGTGTGTGTGTGTCTGTGTGGTGGTATCATCTGCATTGAGTCACACGGCGGTGTGTGTGAGAGTGTGTGTGTGTGCAGGTAGAGGCTGGTATTGAATGACAGTGAGCCGTGTGTGTGCCTGTGTGTGTGTGTGTGCTGGAATAGGCAGAGCATTGAGTCTCCGGTGTGTGTATGTGTGTGTGTATGCTGGTATGGTCTCTGCATTGATTCACTAAGGTGTGTTGTGTGTGTATGTACATGGAGCTGAAGACTGTACACTGATTCACAGTGAGCTGTGTGTGTATGTGTGTGTGTGTGTGATGGTATGGGCTTTGCATTGAGTCACTGAGGTGTGTGTCTGTGTGTGTATACCTGGAACTACAGACTGTGCACTGATTCACAATGAGCCATGTGTGAATGTGTGTATGTGATAGTATAGGGTGTGCATAGAGTCACAAAGAGCCGTGCATATGTGTCTTTGCATGGGTGTTGTGGTATAGGGTCTGCGTTGTGTCACAGTGACTGTGCGTGTGTGTGTGTTTGTGATGGTATAGTACGTGCATTGAATCAGAGAGAGCCATGCATGTGTCTCTGTGTGTGTGTGCTGGCATAGGCATTACATTAAGTCACAGTGAGCCATGTGTTTGTATGCTGGTGTAGACTCTGCATTGAGTCACAGTAAGCCTTGTGTGTGTGCCAGTACAGGCTGTGCATTGAGTCAGTGAGTCATATGTGTGTGTGTGTTTGTGTGTGTGTGTGCTGGTTTAGGCAGTGCATTGAGTCCAATGAGCAGTGTATGTTTGTGTGTGTGTGTGTGTGCTGCTATAGGTGGTTCACTGAGTCACAGTCAGGTATGTGTGAGTGAGTGTTTGTGTGTTCTTCTATAGGCTGTGCATTGATTCACAGTGAGCTCTGTGTGTATGGTGGTATAGGCGGTGCATTGAATCACAGTGATGGTTGTTTTTCTGTGTGTATGCTGCAGTAGGCTGTGAATTGAGTCACAGAAGGTGGGTCTTTGTGTGTGTATGTGCAGGTACAAGCTGCAGTTCGAGTCACAGTGATGGGTGTCTCTGTGTGATGTTATAGGCTGTGCATTGAATCACAGCGAGCCGTATTAATGTGTGTACGTGTATTTGTGTATGCGTGTGTGTGTGTGATGGTACAGGCTGAACATTGAGTCACTGAGGTATGCATGTGTGTATGTGGTGTTACAGACTGTTCGTTAGGTCAAACTGAGCAATATGTGTGTGTAGGGGTGTGTGTGTACAGTTATTTGCTGTGCACTGAGTCACAGTGAACCATGTGTGTGTGGGGAGCTGGTATAGTCAGAGCACTGAGTCACAGTTGAATGTGTGGGAGTTGTTTGTGTATGTGTGTGTGTATTTGCTGGTGTAGACTGTGCATTGAGTCACAGTGAGTAGTGCGGTGTGTGTGTGCTGTGATGGTGTGGACTGTGGTTTTATCCACTTTGACCTGAATGGCTGTGTGTGTTTGTGTGTTTGTGTGTGTGTGTGTGCTGGCACTAGATGACAGTTGAGACAGAGTGGGCTGTGTGTCTGTGTGTGCACTGGTATAGACTCTGTATTGAGTCACTGTGAGCTGTGTGTGTATGTGTGTGCTCGTATAGGCTGTGCATTGAGTCACAGTGAGGTGTTTGTGTGTGTGTGTGCTGGTACAGGAAGCGTTTTGAGTCACAGTCTCGTGTGTGTGTGTGTGCATGTGAGTTTGTGTGCTGGTATGGGCTTTATTGTGCTGGTATGGGCTTTATTGACTCATGGGTGTGTGTGTGAGTGTGGGTGATACAGACTGCATTGAGTCACAGTGCGCTGTGTGTGTGTGTGCTGGTATAGGCGATTTATTGAGTACCAGTGAGCCATGTGTGAGTGCGTGTTGGTGTGTGTGTGTGTGTACTGGTATAGGCTGTGCATTGAGTCACAGTGAGGCCTGCATCTGTGCATGTCTGTGTTTGTGTGTGTGTGTTTGCTGGTATAGGCTGAGCTTTGAATCACTCTGAGGTGTGTGTGCATGTGCTGGTAAAATTGTGCCTTGATTCACTGTGCCATGTGAGTGTGTGTGCACGCTGGTATAGGTTGTGCATTGAGTCAGAGTGGGAGGTGTGTGTGTCTGTGTGTTCTGGTATAGGCTGACAATTGAGGCACACTGAGGTCTGTGTGCACATGTGTGTATATGTGTGCTGGTACAGCCTGCTCATTGAGTCATATTGAGTTTTTTGTGTGTGTGTGTGCAGGTAGAGGCAGCACATTGAGTCACAGTGAGGTGTATGTGTGTGATGTTATATGCTATGCACTGATTCATAGGGAGGTTTGTGTCTGTGTGTGTGCACTTTCTAGTTTAGGATTTGCATTGAATCACACTGAGCTGTGTTTTTGAGTGTCAGTATGTGTGCGTGTGTGGAGGTATGGGCTGTGGATTGACTCACATTTTGCCGTATGTGCTTCTCTGTGTGTGTATGTCTGCTAGCATATCCTGTGCACTAAGTCACAGGGAGCCATGTGTGTGTGTGTGTGTGTGTCCTGGTACAGAGTGTGCATTGATTCACAGTCAGCCCTGTGTGTGTGTGTGTGAGTGCACTGGTATAAGATGTGCAGTGAGTCAGAGTGATGTGTGTGTGTGTCTGCATGTTCTGATATAGGCTGACCATTGTGTAACATTGAGGGTGTGTGTGTGTGTGTGCTGGTATAGGCTGCATATTTTGTCACAGTGAGCTGTGTGTGTGTGTATGTGTAGGTACAGGCTGTGCATTGAGTCACAGTGTGGGGTGTGTGTGTGATGTTATATTCTGTGCACTAGGACAGAGTGAGCCGTGTGTGTGTGCTGGTATAATCTGAACATTGAGTCACAGTGTGGTGTGGTGTGTGTGCCTTTGCTGGTATGGACTGTGCATTGAATCCCAGCCCTGTGTTCGTGTTTGTGTATTTGGTGCTGTAGAGTCTGCATGAGTCACAGTAAGATGTGTGTGTGTGTACTGCTATAGGCTGTACACTGAGCCATATTAAGGTGTGTTTCTGTGTGTGTGTGTGCGGGTATAGGCTATGCATTGACTCACATTGAGCCATGTGTTTGTATGTGCTACTATACGCTATTCATTGAGTCTCAGTGAGCCATTGTTGTGTGTGTCTGTTTACTTGCATGGGCTTGGCATTGAGTCACAGAGAGGTGTTTGTGTGTGTTTGTGTGTCTGTGTGGTGGTATAAACTGCATTGAGTCACACGGCGGTGTGTGTGAGAGTGTGTGTGTGTGCAGGTACAGGCTGGTATTGAACCACAGTGAGCCGTGTGTGTGTGTGCTGGAATAGGCAGAGCATTGAGTCTCAGGTGTGTGTATGTGTGTGTGTATGCTGGTATGGTCTCTGCATTGATTCACTAAGGTGTGTTGTGTGTGTATGTACATGGAGCTGAAGACTGTACACTGATTCACAGTGAGCTGTGTGTGTATGTGTGTGTGCGTGTGATGGTATGGGCTTTGCATTGAGTCACTGAGGTGTGTGTCTGTGTGTGTATACCTGGAACTACAGACTGTGCACTGATTCACAATGAGCCATGTGTGAATGTGTGTATGTGATAGTATAGGGTGTTCATAGAGTCACAATGAGCCGTGCATATGTGTCTTTGCATGGGTGTTGTGGTATAGGGTCTGCATTGTGTCACAGTGACTGTGCGT